>NW_027675849.1:0-33171 GCF_046562875.1 Panthera onca
GCATGATATGCATGAGGAAAAGGTCAGTTGGTTATCTTACTTGCGAGTTTGTATTGTAAGAATTGAGAGTTTTCACTTGCTTTATTGCGGAAAGATGAGGACATACTGGGCAAGCACAGTATGAGTATATGCAATATATGAATTATGGAAGTTATGGGGTTGCTTTTTGGTATTAGCAAGGAATAGTTTAAGAAAGAATTTCAGCTTTGGGTGCTGATGGTGGGGCTGTTGCTTCTTCCTTGAAGTCTTAGGGAGGGTGCATATTCTCCTTTTTTGGTTTACAAGACCAAGGTATTGTATATACTACAAAGACTCTTCATTTAAGGAGGCGATTTTCAATAATGCCTGAGATAGGTATTAGGATTAGAAGGATAGAGAAGTATAGGATGGAGGCCAGTTGGCCGATGGTGATGAAGGGGTGTTCTACAGGTTGGCCGCCAATTCATGTTAGGGTCAGAAGGTCCGCTACTAGTAATCAGAATAAGCATTGGCTTAGTGGTCGAAACATTATTCCTCGTTGTTTAGAAGTGTGGAGAGCGGGGATGATAGCTAAGGTTAAGATAGATAGAACTAGGGCTAAAACTCCTCCTAGCTTATTGGGAATAGATCGGAGGATTGCGTATGCAAATAGGAAATATCATTCGGGCTTGATGTGGGGAGGGGTGTTTAGAGGGTTGGCGGGGGTATAGTTATCGGGGTCTCCTAATAGGTCTGGTGAGAATAGGACGAGTAGCATGAGTATTAGGATTAGTACTAGGAGGCCCAGGATATCTTTGATTGTGTAGTATGGGTGAAATGGGATTTTGTCTGAGTCGGATACCACTCCTGAGGGGTTATTGGATCCTGTCTCATGAAGGAATAGGAGATGGACTGCTGCTAGGGCTGAGATGATGAATGGAAGGATGAAGTGGAAGGCAAAGAATCGTGTTAGGGTGGCTTTGTCTACTGAGAAGCCTCCTCAGATCCACTCTACTAGATTGGTTCCAATATATGGGATTGCCGATAGGAGGTTGGTGATTACGGTTGCCCCTCAAAAGGATATTTGGCCCCATGGTAGGACATATCCTATGAAAGCTGTAGCTATGACTGTGAATAATAGTACGATTCCAATATTTCATGTTTCTGAGAAAGTGTAGGAGCCGTAGTATATTCCTCGTCCTACGTGTATGTATAGGCAGATAAAGAATATGGAGGCTCCATTGGCGTGTAAATATCGGATGATTCAGCCGTAATTTACGTCGCGGCAGATATGGGTGACTGATGAGAAAGCGGTTATTGTATCTGACGTGTAGTGTATGGCTAGGAAGAGACCAGTAAGAATTTGTAGGATTAAACACACTCCTAGTAGGAACAAAGTTCCATCATGCTGAGATATTGGATGGAGCAGGAAGATCAATGAATGAGTGGTTGGGGTGAGATTTTCGAATGTTGGTCATTAAGTTCTTATAGTTGAAATACAACGATGGTTTTTCATATCATTAGTCATGGTTAGATTCCATGTAAGAATTATGATAACATACATTGTATTTATTTTAAGTACAATCTTTGTGGTGAGCTTTGTGAGTTTTTCTTCAAAGCCTTCTCCTATTTATGGTGGGTTTGGTTTGATTGTGGCTGGTGGTATTGGTTGTGGTATTGTATTGAATTTTGGGGGATCATTTTTAGGTTTAATGGTTTTTTTAATTTATTTGGGGGGTATGCTTGTGGTGTTTGGGTATACTACAGCTATGGCTACTGAGCCTTACCCTGAGGCATGGACGTCTAATAAGGCTGTATTGGGTGCATTTATTACAGGGGTGCTAGCGGAGTTGTTAACTGCTTGCTATATTTTAAAAGAAGATGAAGTCGAGGTTGTGTTTAAGTTTAATGGTGCAGGTGATTGAGTGATTTATGATACGGGTGATTCGGGGTTTTTTAGTGAGGAGGCCATGGGGATTGCAGCACTGTATAGTTATGGAACATGGTTGGTGGTTGTTACTGGTTGGTCCTTGCTTATTGGTGTGTTGGTGATTATAGAGGTTACTCGTGGAAACTAAGTAGGAGTAAGCTAAGGGCTAAGGTGATTATGAAGGATAAGAAGTAAAGCTTAACTAGTCCTTTCTGATTAGATACGATGGTTGATATTTTTATTTGGAAGTGGGAGATGGATTTTGGTAATACATTTTCTAGCCAGATTATATCTAATAGTATCGATGCGGATTTTTGGCTTATAGTTAAGCTTATTGTTGATGGGAGGCGGTGTATTACGATTGGAAAGTACCCTAGGAGGTTGGAAAACTTAAAGAGGTCTGAGGGATGTTTAAATTTTAAGTTTTTAGCCGCGAGGTTAAGTTCTAATGCTAGGATGAAGCCTGTAATGGTTGCAGCAAGGGCGGTCAGCTTTAGATAGTGGGGTATAGTTATTTGTGGGATGGTTGTCGGGGGAATGTTGTGGGAGATCAGGTATCCTGCAAAAATGCTTCCAATTAAGAGACGTTTGATGGAGTTGATAAGGTGGGGGTTATTTTCATTGATTGGACTTAGGGAGTTAAATCGGGGTTGTCCTAGGAGTGCGAAGAATATGATTCGAGTACTGTAGGCGGCTGTGAGAGATGTAGCGATGAGAGTGACCAATAGGGCTCAGGCGTTGGTATACGACGTGTTGGCTGTCTCGATGATTAGGTCCTTGGAGTAAAAGCCTGTTAGAAAAGGTATGCCTGTTAATGCGAGACTTCCGATGATGAGGGAGGTGGTGGTGAAGGGTATTGGCTTGTATAGTCCGCCTATTTTTCGAATGTCTTGTTCATCATTTAAGCTGTGGATAATTGATCCAGAGCACATGAATAATATTGCTTTGAAAAATGCGTGCGTACAGATGTGCAGGAATGCAAGGTAGGGTTGGTTGATTCCGATGGTAACGATTATTAGGCCTAATTGGCTTGAAGTTGAGAAGGCAACGATTTTTTTAATGTCATTTTGTGTGAGGGCACAGATGGCTGTGAATAAGGTTGTGATGGCTCCTAGGCATAGGGTAAGGGTTTGTGTGGTTTTATTTTGTTCTATGAGCGGGTAGAAGCGGATTAATAGAAAGACTCCGGCTACAACTATTGTACTTGAGTGGAGTAGGGCAGAAACGGGGGTTGGACCCTCTATGGCTGATGGTAGTCATGGGTGTAGGCCAAATTGGGCAGACTTACCCGTGGCTGCTAAGAGAAGCCCTAGTAGTGGGATATTTAGGTTTTCATGCTGGGTGATAAAGATTTGTTGAAAGTCTCATGCATTTATATTGGTGAGAAATCATGCTATGGCTGTGATAAACCCCACGTCTCCGATGCGGTTGTAGAGAATTGCCTGCAGGGCAGCAGTGTTTGCGTCTGCTCGACCATATCACCATCCGATTAGCAGGAAGGATATGATTCCTACCCCCTCTCAGCCAATAAACAGTTGGAATAGGTTATTGGCAGTTACTAGGATTATTATGGTGATTAGAAATATGAGGAGATACTTGAAGAATCGGTTAATATAGGGGTCTGTGTGTATGTATCATATTGAGAACTCTATAATTGATCATGTAACGAAAAGTGCTACAGGGATGAAGATGATTGAGAAATAGTCTAGTTTAAAACTTAGTGACAATTTAAGGGTTTGGATTGATAATCAGTGTCAGTTTGAGATAATTGTTTCCTGTCCGGAAGAAATAAATACTATAGCCGGAATTATGCTGATGGTAAAGGCATAAGAGATTGTAGTTTTTACATAGTGAGGGTACAGGTTGTTTTTGTATAGTTGAGTGTTGGATGTAATGATGGGTAGGAGTAGAATGAATATTGCAGTGAGTATAAAAGAGGTAAATAGGTTTATTACTTTTATTTGGAGTTGCACCAATTTTTTGGCTCCTAAGGCCAATGGATTACTTCTATCCTATAAAAGTTGAAAAAGCCACGCTTTTATACGTGGGGGCATGAATTAGCAGTTCTCGCATACTTTTTCGGTAAATAGGAAGATTTGCACTTCTATTGTTAGATCCACAATCTAATGTTTTTGTTAAACTATATTTACAATAAATAGGACCCAGTACGATTTTGGGGTTGAGGGATAAGAGGAGGAGTGGGAGCAAGTGAAGGGCTATTAGGGCGTTTTCTCGTGTAAATGATGGGTTAATGTTTTTAATATGATGTGGGTACTTACCTCGTTGGGTTGTGATAAGTATATAGAGGGTATATAAGGCTGTGATGATAATATTTGTGCCTATGAGAGTGATAGTTAAGTTAGATCATGAGAAGGAGGCTACTACTACAAATAGTTCCCCAATTAGGTTGATGGTAGGAGGCAGAGCTAGGTTCGCGAGACTGGCTAGTAGTCATCAGGCAGCTATTAGAGGAAGGATGGTTTGTAGGCCTCGTGCTAGGATTATTGTTCGGCTGTGGACTCGTTCGTAGTTTGAGTTTGCAAGGCAAAATAATATTGAGGAAGTTAGTCCGTGGGCGATTATAAGGGCTGTAGCTCCTGTGTAACTTCAGGGTGTTTGGATTAGCACAGCTACAATTACTAGGGCTATGTGGCTTACTGATGAGTATGCGATTAAGGACTTTAGGTCTGTCTGGCGTAGACAGATAGAACTTGTTATAACTATTCCTCATAGGGACAACATTATGAAGGGGTATGCTATTTGGTTTGTTGTGGGGTTAAGTAGAATTGTAATACGCATCATTCCATATCCCCCTAGTTTTAATAGTACGGCAGCAAGTACCATTGAGCCGGCAATGGGGGCTTCAACATGTGCTTTTGGCAGTCACAGGTGGAGTCCGTATAGGGGTATTTTTACTATGAATGCTATTATGCATGCTAGTCAGAGAAGGATATTAGATCAGGTGGCTGAGATCGGTTTGGCTCAGTACTGAATGATTAGGAAATTTAAAGTCCCTGTTGTGTTTTGAATATATAGTAGTGCGACCAGGAGGGGCAGTGAGCCCAGCAGGGTGTAGAATAAAAAATATAGGCCGGCGTTTAGTCGCTCCGTCTGGTTACCCCACCGAGTAATAATGATAAGGGTGGGGATTAGTGTGGCTTCAAATAGAATGTAAAATATAATTAGTTCTGTAGCGGTAAATGTTATGATTAAAAGAAGTTGCAAAACGATAAGTGTTGTGATATATAGTTTTTTTCGGGCCAAGGTCTCTTTTGACAGGTGTGATTGACTAGCCATAAGCATTAGTGGCAGGAGTCATGTTGTTAGTACTAGTAGAGGTGCGGAGAGTGAGTCTGAGAAGAATAGTAATGAGAGGTTTAGGCTGTTATCGCCTAGTTGGTTTAAATAGGAGAGGCTAATAAGGCTGATCAGGAGACTGTAGGTAGTCGAGTTAATTCAGATTATATTGGGCTTTGATAGTCATGTTATTGGTATGAGTATAATAGTGGGGATAATAATTTTTAGCATTGTAGGAGATTTAGGTTTTGTACATAGTCGGTACCATATGTATTTGAGACCATTACTAGTAGGGATAAGCCCAGTGCCGCCTCGCAGGCTGCAAATACTAGCAGGATAATAGGAGTCATGCTAGCTAGTGTAAAATGATTATTTAGAATTGCCATGGTTATCATAACAAATAGGGATAATATTATGCCTTCTAGGCATAGGAGGGAGGATATTAAGTGGGACCGATACATTAATAGTCCCATAAGTGATATGATGAAGGCCAGGAATATATTAACATAGACTATGGACATTTGATAATTATAGGGTGAGCTACAATCTAATGAGTCGAAATCATTTGTTTTAGTTTAAACTAATTATCATATTCAGTTCACTCTAGTCCTTTTTGGGTTCATTCGTAGGCCAGGCTTGCGGCTAATAGAGAGATTAGTAGGAGAGCTATGATAAGTATGGTTGATAGTTTATTTGTTTGTGAGGCTCAAGGAAGGGGAAGTAGTAGTGCAATTTCTAGGTCAAATAGCAAGAATGTAATGGCTACTAAGAAAAATTTCATAGAAAAGGGCAGGCGGGCGGATCCTATGGGGTCAAATCCACATTCGTAGGGACTTGCTTTTTCTGCATAGGTATTTAGTTGGGGTAGTCAGAATGCAATAAATACGAGTAGCATGGATAGAAGTGTATTAGTGAGCAGGGCGAGTATTACGTTTATTATTCCCCTTCGGACTATACCGAAACTGGTTGATTGGAAGTCAACTGTACTTGTTAATACTAAGGGAATAGGATCCTCATCAATAAATAGAAACGTATAGGAACAGTCAAACCACGTCTACGAAGTGCCAATATCAGGCAGCGGCTTCAAATCCAAAGTGGTGGCTCGATGTGAAGTGATATTTTAGTTGGCGCAAGAAGCATACAATTAGGAAAGTAGAGCCGATAATTACGTGTAATCCGTGGAATCCTGTAGCTATGAAGAAGGTGGATCCGTAGACTCCATCTGAGATTGTAAACGGTGTTTCGTAATATTCGGAGGCTTGGAGGAGAGTGAAGTAGACTCCCAGGGAGATTGTAATAAATAGTGCCTGGAGTATGTGTTTTCGACTCCCTTCCATTAAACTATGGTGAGCTCAAGTGATTGACACTCCGGAAGCTAAAAGTACGGAGGTGTTGAGTAGTGGAACTTCTAGGGGGTTTAGGGGAATAATACCTGTTGGTGGCCAGCATCCTCCTAATTCGGGAGTTGGGGCCAGACTCGAGTGATAGAAGGCCCAGAAAAAGCCTGCGAAGAAGAATACTTCCGAGATGATAAAAAGAATTATTCCGTAGCGGAGACCCTTTTGAACGATGGGTGTGTGGTGACCTTGAAATGTGCTTTCCCGGATAATATCACGTCACCATTGATATATAGTCAGCAGATTGGTGGTTATTCCTAGAGTTAGTAGCAGTGTTGAGTTATAGTGGAATCATATAGCCAGGCCTGAAGTTATCAGTAGGGCCGAAAGGGCTCCCGTAAGTGGCCATGGACTGGGGTTAACTATGTGATATGCGTGGGTTTGATGGGTCATTAAGTGTTGTCATGTAAATACAGGCTTACAAGTAGGGTAAAGACATAAGCTTGGATTAGGGCTACAGCGAATTCAAGGACTGTCAGTAGGATAAGGATAATAAAGGTAATTAGAGCAATAGAGGTACTAATGTTTATTAGGGCCAGAGCAGCTCCTCCGATTAAGTGCATTAATAAGTGGCCCGCAGTAATGTTGGCTGTAAGTCGTACGGCCAGAGCCACGGGTTGGATGAAAAGGCTAATAGTTTCAATAACTACAAGCATGGGGATCAGGGGGATCGGTGTCCCTTGTGGTAGAAAGTGGGCTAGGGATGCTTTAGTTTTGTGGCGAAACCCAGTAATTACGGTGCCGGCTCATAGGGGAATAGCTATTCCTAAGTTTATTGATAATTGGGTAGTTGGGGTAAATGAGTGGGGCAGTAGGCCCAACAGGTTTGTTGATCCAATGAATAGAATGAGAGATATGAGTATTAGAGCCCAAGTTTGCCCTTTGTGGTTGTGAATGGCTAGTATTTGTTTTGATGTTAATTGTACTAATCACTGTTGGAGTGAGATTAGACGATTGTTAATTAGTCGACTGGGCGAGGGGAATAGAATACTGGGGAATATAATAATTAGTATGACAATGGGCAGTCCTATTATTGTTGGGGTAGTGAAAGAGGTGAATAGATTTTCGTTCATTTTTTTTCTCAAGGATTAAGTTGTTTTAGTGCAGCTATAGATTTGGGCTCTGGGCTTGATGGATACAGGTGTTTTGAGATTTTTAGTTGAAATATAATAAATAGTGTTATAATTATTGAAACAATAGTAATAAATCAGGTTGATGTATCTAACTGTGGCATGTCATTAAGGGGAGATTTAAACTCCCAGTTTTTAACTTAAAAGGTTAACGCTAGTTTAGCTTCTTAATGAATTTACAGTACAGACGCGGATCATTTTTCAAAGTACGATAGTGGGACTAATTCAAGGACAATGGGTATAAAACTATGGTTTGAGCCACAGATTTCTGAGCATTGACCATAATATAGTCCAGGTCGTGTGCCCATTAGGGTTGTTTGGTTTAGTCGGCCTGGAATGGCGTCAGTTTTTAGGCCCAGGGATGGGACGGCTCATGAGTGTAATACGTCTTCTGATGAGATTAACATGCGAATGGTCATCTCTATTGGCAGCACTGCTCGGTTATCAACTTCTAATAGTCGTAGTTCTCCGGGTTTTAGCTCTTGAGTGGGGATCATGTAGGAGTCAAAGCTTAGGTCTTCATAGTCAGTGTATTCATAGCTTCAATATCATTGATGTCCTATGGTCTTTACAGTAAGAGAGGGGTCATTAATCTCATCTATTATATAGAGAATTCGCAGGGAGGGCAGGGCAATGAGAATTAAGATAATAGCCGGTAGGATAGTTCAGACGGTTTCTACTTCTTGGGCATCTATTGTGCTTGTGTGCGTGAGTTTGGTTGTCAGTATTAGTGAGATGATATATAGAACTAGGGAGCTGATTAGGAATACAATTATTAGTGTGTGATCATGGAAGTGTAAGAGTTCTTCTATAATGGGAGATGTAGCGTCTTGGAGACCTAGTTGAAAGGGGTATGCCATGGAAGTACATAGGGCTTAAACCTATAATTTAACCTTGACAAAGTTATGTAATTGTTTTACTAATACTTCTTGATTGAGAAAGACATAGTGGTTATGGTATTGGCTTGAAACCAGTCTGAGGGGGTTCGATTCCTTCCTTTCTTATTTTAGCAGCACATAGGTTGGCTCTTCAAATGTGTGATACGGAGGAGGGCATCCATGTAGCCATTCAAGGTTAGTTGTGGTTAGTTCCACTGTAGCCACTTCTCGCTTTGATGCAAAAGCTTCTCACACTATAAAAACTATTAGTATTACTGCTGTTAGTGAAATAAAAGAGCCTATTGATGAGACTGTGTTTCAAGTTGTGTATGCGTCTGGATAGTCAGAATAACGTCGGGGCATTCCGGACAGGCCTAGAAAATGCTGAGGGAAAAACGTTATATTGACGCCTACAAACATAATCGTAAAATGAATTTTTGCCCAAGTGTCATCAAGAGTGTATCCTGAGAATAGGGGGAATCAATGAACGAAACCCCCTATGATAGCAAATACTGCTCCTATTGACAATACGTAGTGGAAGTGGGCTACTACGTAGTATGTGTCGTGAAGGACAATATCTAATGAGGAATTTGCCAGTACAATTCCTGTTAAGCCCCCTACGGTAAATAGGAAAATGAATCCCAGGGCTCATAGCATGGCGGGGGACCATTTGATATTACCCCCATGAAGAGTAGCCAGTCAGCTAAATACTTTTACCCCAGTGGGAATAGCAATAATTATAGTAGCTGATGTAAAGTATGCTCGTGTGTCCACGTCTATCCCTACAGTGAACATGTGATGGGCTCATACAATAAAGCCCAGAAAGCCAATTGATATTATAGCTCAAACCATTCCCATATAGCCAAAAGGTTCCTTTTTACCTGAGTAATAGGTGACAATATGTGAAATTATTCCAAACCCGGGTAAAATTAAAATGTAGACTTCTGGGTGACCGAAAAATCAGAATAGGTGTTGATATAAGATAGGATCCCCTCCTCCGGCGGGGTCAAAAAATGTGGTGTTTAGATTTCGATCTGTCAGTAGTATAGTGATGCCTGCTGCTAAAACTGGCAGTGATAGAAGTAGTAATACAGCAGTGATTAAAACCGATCAGACAAACAGGGGTGTTTGATATTGGGATATAGCAGGGGGTTTTATATTGATAATAGTAGTAATAAAATTAATAGCACCTAAGATTGAGGAGACACCTGCCAGGTGCAGTGAAAAAATAGTTAGATCTACGGATGCTCCTGCATGAGCTAGGTTACCGGCTAGAGGTGGGTATACTGTCCACCCAGTCCCTGCTCCAGCCTCTACCATAGATGATGCGAGCAAAAGTAGGAAAGATGGAGGGAGGAGTCAGAAGCTCATATTATTCATTCGAGGGAATGCTATGTCGGGAGCCCCAATCATTAATGGGACTAATCAGTTTCCGAATCCTCCAATCATGATAGGCATCACTATGAAGAAGATTATTACAAAAGCATGGGCGGTGACGACTACATTATAAATCTGGTCGTCCCCTAATAGTGTGCCAGGTTGACCTAGCTCAGCTCGGATTAAGAGACTGAGAGCAGTCCCCACCATACCAGCCCAGGCGCCAAATAGAAGGTAGAGAGTTCCAATATCTTTGTGATTGGTTGAAAATAGTCAGCGGTTTATGAACATAGGTAAAATGGCTGAGTAAGCATTAGACTGTAAATCTAAAGACAGAGGTTCAGTCCTCTTTTTACCAAGTCCTGCAGTGAGTGTCATATTGAATTGCAAATTCAAAGAAGCAGCTTGAGGCTGCCGGGGCTTCTCCCGCCTTTTTTTTCCAGACGGCGGGAGAAGTAGATTGAAGCCAGTTGATTAGGGTATTTAGCTGTTAACTAAAATTTCGTGGGGTTGGGGCCCACCAATCTAGTAAGGGCTTAGCTTAATTAAAGTGTTTGATTTGCAATCAATTGATGTGAGATAGACTCTTGCAGTCCTTAAGGGTTAGTTGGTATGCAGAAGTTAAGTCTGCTAGGGCTTACTTAGAGCTTTGAAGGCTCTTGGTCTAATTTAACCTAAACTTCTAATCTAGGATGGATAGTATTGGTGCGAGTGGTAGCAGTATGGTAGATATTACAATTAAGGGGGGTAAGAAGATTATTTTTTTTGTGCATTCGAATCGTCATTTTATCTTTATGCAGTTGTTTGAGGGAAATATAGTTAGTGTAGTAGCATATGTTAGTCGTATATAGAAGTACAGGTTAAGTAGGGCGGTTATAGCCAGCAGTGTGGGTATTATAATTATTTCGTTTTTAGTTAGTTCTTGAATGATTATCCATTTTGGGATGAAGCCGGAGAGTGGAGGGAGGCCGCCTAGAGATATTATTAGTACTAGGATAAATGAAGTGATTAGAGGTGCTTTATTTCATGTCTGTGATAGGGATGATGTTGTTGTGGTGGAGTTATATATGAATAGTATGAAGGTGGTTAGTGTTATAATAATGTAGATGGTCAGGTTTAAAATTATTATTGTGGGGCTATATATTATGATGGCTGCTATCCAGCCTATGTGGGCAATTGAGGAGTATGCTATGATTTTTCGTAGCTGGGTTTGGTTAAGTCCTCCTCAGCCTCCGACTATAACTGATATAATGGCTATTGTTAAGAGTAGGTTGGGGTTAATGGTGGGTGAGATTTGGTATAGGATTGATAGTGGGGCGATTTTTTGTCATGTGAGTAGGACTAAGCCTGAGGATATGGAGATTCCCTGTGTGACTTCGGGCACTCAGAAGTGGAATGGGGCTAGTCCTAGTTTTATTGCTAGGGCGGTTGTTATTACAGTAGATGCTATGGGGTTGAGATCTTTTGATACAGTTCATTGTCCTGAGTGCAGTAGGTTGATGATGATTCCTATTATTAGGAGTATTGAAGCGGTTGCTTGTGTTAGGAAGTATTTTGTGGCTGCTTCTGTGGTTCGTGGGTTATATTTTTTTATGAGGATGGGAATGATGGCCAATAGGTTTATTTCGAAGCCGATTCAGACCATAAGTCAATGGGATGCTGTTATTACGATTATAGTTCCTGAGATAACGGTTGATATAATGATAATAAGAATAGGGGGTTTGATTAGTATGGGAAGGGTATAAACCAACATTTTCGGGGTATGGGCCCGATAGCTTATTTAGCTGACCTTACTTTAGAATGTGGTGTAGTACTGGTAGCACGAAGATTTTTGGATTCTTAGGATTAGGTTCGATTCCTATAATTCTAGAAATAAGAGGATTTGGACCTCTATGTTTTACTCTATCAAAGTAACTCTTTTGTCAGACATATTTCTTATGTTTGAGGCGGAATGCTTGCTGTGATGATGGGCAGGGAGACGTGTCATATGCATAAGGCTAGGGTAAGGGGTAGAAAGCTTTTTCATAGGAGGTGTATTAATTGGTCGTATCGGAATCGTGGGTAAGATGCTCGGATTCATAGGAAGGTGGTTGTTAGAATCAGGGTTTTTATAGTGAAGTTGGTGGTATATAGTTCTGGTATATAGGGGCTGTGAAATGCTCCGAAGAATAGGATTGTTGTGAGGATATTTATTATGATGATGTTGGCGTATTCTGCTAGAAAAAACAGGGCAAAGGGACCTGCTGCGTATTCTACGTTAAATCCGGAAACGAGTTCTGATTCCCCCTCTGTGAGGTCAAACGGGGCTCGGTTGGTTTCTGCTAGTGTAGAAATGAATCATATTATGGCCAGGGGTCATGCAGGGATAACAAGTCAGATAAATTCTTGAGTGGTAATTAGTGTGGCTAATGTGAAGGATCCGTTTATTAGTAGTACTGATAAGAGGATGATGGCTAGTGTGACTTCATATGAGATTGTTTGGGCTACAGCTCGTAGGGCTCCAATTAGGGCGTATTTTGAGTTTGAGGCCCATCCGGATCATAGAATGGAGTAGACGGCCAGGCTGGATATGGCTAGTATAAATAGTACTCCTAGGTTTATGTTAATGAGTGGGTATGGTATGGGCAGCGGGATTCATATAGTTAGGGCTAGTGTAAGGGCTAGGATGGGTGCTATAATGAATATGAATGTGGAAGATGTGAGGGGTCGGAGGGGCTCTTTAGTGAAGAGTTTCATGGCGTCTGCAATGGGTTGGAGTAGGCCGTATGGTCCTACGACGTTTGGTCCTTTGCGGAGTTGTATGTAACCCAGTACTTTACGTTCAACTAGGGTTAGGAAGGCTACGGCGAGGAGAATAGGGATAGTTAGTGAGAGGATGTTGACTATGAACATGTTGTTAGGGAGAGGAGTTGAACCTCTGATGATAAAAGCTTAAGTTTTATGCAATTGCCGGGCTCTGCCACCCTAACAAACCCGAGCTCTACGGGTGATATGTTTGGATAAACTGTCTAGATTGAGATTATATCATCTATTTGGTTAAAGGCGCTTTAGCAAAGTGGGCCCTATTTCTCTTGTCCTTTCGTACTGGGAGAAATTATTTAATAGATAGAAACCGACCTGGATTACTCCGGTCTGAACTCAGATCACGTAGGACTTTAATCGTTGAACAAACGAACCTTTGATAGCTGCTGCACCATCGGGATGTCCTGATCCAACATCGAGGTCGTAAACCCTATTGTCGATATGGACTCTAAAATAGGATTGCGCTGTTATCCCTAGGGTAACTTGTTCCGTTGATCAAGTTTTTGGATCAATAAGTGATGTAGTACTTTCGACTAGTTAGTCTAGATTTAAATCACTCGGAGGTTGTTTTATTCTCCGAGGTCACCCCAACCTAAATTGTCGGCCCATGGTAGAGGTATGTTATCCCTGTCGGTTGATTATCAAGATCTCTTTGGGTCGGTTAATTAAAGCTCCATAGGGTCTTCTCGTCTTATTGTCATATTCCCGCCTCTTCACGGGAAGGTCAATTTCACGGATTGGAAGTAAGAGACAGTAAAGCCCTCGTGTGGCCATTCATACAAGTCCCTATTTAAGGAACAAATGATTATGCTACCTTTGCACGGTCAGGATACCGCGGCCGTTTAACTGATGTCACTGGGCAGGCAGTGCCTCTAATACTGGAAATGCTAGAGGTGATGTTTTTGGTAAACAGGCGGGGCTTGTGTTTGCCGAGTTCCTTTTACTTCTTTTAATCTTTCCTTGAGTTGCATGCCTGTGTTGGGTTAACAATTAGCTTGATATGTTTGCTTGTAGTTAGGTTGTATTTATCTTGTTGTTAACTATCAGTGGTTATCCGTTCTGATATAAGCTTATGCACGGGAGAAATATTTCTTGTTACTCATATTAGCATTATTGCTTCTATTATTAAATAGATTAGCCCAGTTTTAAATTAGGAGTTGGTTGCGTTTTTTGACATTGAGATGTTCTGATTGTTGAGCTTGAACGCTTTCTTAATTGGTGGCTGCTTTTAGGCCAACTATGGTTTGTGTTTATGCTTACTCTCTAATTAAGGCTGTATCCTAATTCTAAAAAGCTGTACCTTTTTAGACTATATTTTAAACTTACATTGGAATTTCAGGGTTTTGAGGTAAGTTTAAAGTTGAACTAAGATTCTGTTCTGGGCAACCAGCTATCACCAGGCTCGTTAGGCTTTTCACCTCTACCCACAAATCTTCTCACTATTTTGCGACATAGATGAGTTCATCCTGTAATAGATTGTTCATGGGTAGCTCGTCTGGTTTCGGGGGGCCTAGCTGAAGTTCTCTTTGTTAGGTTATTCTAGCTAATTCATTATGCAAAAGGTACAAGGGGTAATCTTTGCTGTATAGTGCTTTTAGTTTTTTCTTTCATCTTTCCCTTGCGGTACTTTCTCTATAGCGCCAAGTTAAATTTCTATCTCCTATACTTTTATGGGGCAACTAAATGTTTTATTTTACTTTCTGATGTTAATTGCGTTTGTAGATGATTGGGCTAGCTTTGGCTCAAGATGGTCAGTTTAATATGAAATCTTCTGGGTGTAAGCCAGATGCTTTGTTTAAGCTACATCTTGTCATCCAAGCACACTTTCCAGTATGCTTACCTTGTTACGACTTGTCTCCTCTTGTGGATGTAATGGTTTGAATAGGTTTCTTCAGGGTTTGACCACTTGAGGAGGGTGACGGGCGGTGTGTGCGTGCTTCATGGCCCAATTCAATTGAGCTCTCTATTCTCAAATTTACTACTAAATCCTCCTTGAATTCTTAATTTCATAAGGATTTTCGTGGATGTTCTAGTTGTAGAAAATGTAGCCCATTGCTTCCCATCTCATGGGCTACACCTTGACCTAACTTTTTTGTGTCAAGATACTTGTGCTTACTTTTCTTCCTTTTTAGGGTTTGCTGAAGATGGCGGTATATAGGCTGAATTAGCAAGAGATGGTGAGGTTTATCGGGGTTTATCGATTATAGAACAGGCTCCTCTAGAGGGATATAAAGCACCGCCAAGTCCTTTGAGTTTTAAGCTGTTGCTAGTAGTTCTCTGGCGGATAGTTTTGTTTGAGCTAACTATCTAGGTTTAGGGCTAAGCATAGTGGGGTATCTAATCCCAGTTTGGATCTTAGCTATCGTGTGGTCGGAAATATTAAAGTTACTTTCGTGCTGTATTTTTATGTTAACTGCAGCTTTTTACAGCCTAGTTAAGGTTTAACTTTAGTATGCTTCTCTTCTGTAACACGCTTTACGCCGTAGGTCCATTGGTTTGGGTTAATCGTATGACCGCGGTGGCTGGCACGAAATTTACCAACCCTAATTTAATATAACTTAGTCGAACTTTCATTCATAGCTTAATTTTTATCACTGCTGTATCCCGTGGGGGTGTGGCTGAGCAAGGTGTTATGAGCTACAATGGTTGTGTGCTTGATACCAGCTCCTTTGAATCACTGGGTGACTTAGAGGGCATTTTCACCGGGATGCGGAGGCTTGCATGTGTAATTTTATTAATAACTAATGGAAAGGCTAGGACCAAACCTCTATGTTTATGGAGTCTGGCGACTCATCCAGGCATTTTCAGTGCCTTGCTTTGTGTTTTTAAGCTACATGAACCAAGATATAGGATTGTTGGGTGTGTAAATATTGTTCAATAGGGACGAGTTAGAGATCGGGTTGGCGTATCTATAGATACTGCGAACAAAGTTATGATTTAGTATTAATAATTGGTAATAATGGGGTTGGTAAAGTTTGTAAACGTTAACTCTTAAGCTCTATGCTTAGATACGGTTTAGTCTTGTTTTTGGGGTTTGGCAAGACAGAAATAAACACGTATTGTAACAAATAGGGTTAACGGGGGGTAAGGGGGGTTTGTTTAAGCTAATTATTTACTAAAATCAAAAAAGTTTGCATGTGTATACGTGTATACGTGTATACGTGTATACGTGTATACGTGTATACGTGTGTACGTGTGTACGTGTGTACGTGTGTACGTGTGTACGTGTGTACGTGTGTACGTGTGTACGTGTGTACGTGTGTACGTGTGTACGTGTGTACGTGTGTACGTGTGTACGTGTGTACGTGTGTACGTGTGTACGTGTGTACGTGTACGCGTATACGTGTATACGTGTATACGTGTATACGTGTGTACGTGTACGTGTATACGTGTATACGTGTGTACGTGTACGTGTATACGTGTGTACGTGTGTACGTGTACGTGTATACGTGTGTACGTGTGTACGTGTATACGTGTGTACGTGTACGTGTATACGTGTATACGTGTGTACGTGTGTACGTGTACGTGTATACGTGTGTACGTGTGTACGTGTACGTGTATACGTGTGTACGTGTGTACGTGTACGCGTATACGTGGGTGCGCGCATGCCGTGTCCTGTGGAACAATAGGGATTTAAGTATATGTCCTGCGACCATTGACTGAATAACACCTTGCTTGTTGTACGTGTGGAACCCCCGCATAGAGAATAAGCCCAGCTACATTATATTTGACTGAGTCAGGACCTTTAGGTCATAGCTGAGTCATAGCAAGTTCGACCCCCTAAAAATTAAAAATACCAAATGCATGACACCACAGTTATGTGTGATCATGGGCTGATTAGTCATTAACCCATCGAGATGTCCCATTTGAGAGAGTTGAAGGATTGGATTTAAGAACGTCATGGCCCTGAAGTAAGAACCAGATGCCAGGTATAGTTCCATTATAGACACCCCCACGTTGAAATGGGCCCGGAGCGAGAAGAGGTACACGCTCAAGCAAGGGTTGCTGGTTTCTCGAGGCCAGGTGATTAAGCTCTTTCGGACAGTTGAGGTCCATAAGAGACTGTTGGAAATCATGAATATGCACGATTAAGCACTATTATGTCTTATGTAATATATATAAACTACTGTACATGCTTAATATTCATGGGGACAAGCAGTTAATGCACGATATACATAGTATGTCTTATGTAATATATATAAACTACTGTACATGCTTAATATTCATGGGGACAAGCAGTTAATGCACGATATACATAGTATGTCTTATGTAATATATATAAACTACTGTACATGCTTAATATTCATGGGGCGAGTGGTTGGTGCATGATATGCATGAGGAAAAGGTCAGTTGGTTATCTTACTTGCGAGTTTGTATTGTAAGAATTGAGAGTTTTCACTTGCTTTATTGCGGAAAGATGAGGACATACTGGGCAAGCACAGTATGAGTATATGCAATATATGAATTATGGAAGTTATGGGGTTGCTTTTTGGTATTAGCAAGGAATAGTTTAAGAAAGAATTTCAGCTTTGGGTGCTGATGGTGGGGCTGTTGCTTCTTCCTTGAAGTCTTAGGGAGGGTGCATATTCTCCTTTTTTGGTTTACAAGACCAAGGTATTGTATATACTACAAAGACTCTTCATTTAAGGAGGCGATTTTCAATAATGCCTGAGATAGGTATTAGGATTAGAAGGATAGAGAAGTATAGGATGGAGGCCAGTTGGCCGATGGTGATGAAGGGGTGTTCTACAGGTTGGCCGCCAATTCATGTTAGGGTCAGAAGGTCCGCTACTAGTAATCAGAATAAGCATTGGCTTAGTGGTCGAAACATTATTCCTCGTTGTTTAGAAGTGTGGAGAGCGGGGATGATAGCTAAGGTTAAGATAGATAGAACTAGGGCTAAAACTCCTCCTAGCTTATTGGGAATAGATCGGAGGATTGCGTATGCAAATAGGAAATATCATTCGGGCTTGATGTGGGGAGGGGTGTTTAGAGGGTTGGCGGGGGTATAGTTATCGGGGTCTCCTAATAGGTCTGGTGAGAATAGGACGAGTAGCATGAGTATTAGGATTAGTACTAGGAGGCCCAGGATATCTTTGATTGTGTAGTATGGGTGAAATGGGATTTTGTCTGAGTCGGATACCACTCCTGAGGGGTTATTGGATCCTGTCTCATGAAGGAATAGGAGATGGACTGCTGCTAGGGCTGAGATGATGAATGGAAGGATGAAGTGGAAGGCAAAGAATCGTGTTAGGGTGGCTTTGTCTACTGAGAAGCCTCCTCAGATCCACTCTACTAGATTGGTTCCAATATATGGGATTGCCGATAGGAGGTTGGTGATTACGGTTGCCCCTCAAAAGGATATTTGGCCCCATGGTAGGACATATCCTATGAAAGCTGTAGCTATGACTGTGAATAATAGTACGATTCCAATATTTCATGTTTCTGAGAAAGTGTAGGAGCCGTAGTATATTCCTCGTCCTACGTGTATGTATAGGCAGATAAAGAATATGGAGGCTCCATTGGCGTGTAAATATCGGATGATTCAGCCGTAATTTACGTCGCGGCAGATATGGGTGACTGATGAGAAAGCGGTTATTGTATCTGACGTGTAGTGTATGGCTAGGAAGAGACCAGTAAGAATTTGTAGGATTAAACACACTCCTAGTAGGGAACCAAAGTTCCATCATGCTGAGATATTGGATGGAGCAGGAAGATCAATGAATGAGTGGTTGATGATCTTGATAAGGGGGTGAGATTTTCGAATGTTGGTCATTAAGTTCTTATAGTTGAAATACAACGATGGTTTTTCATATCATTAGTCATGGTTAGATTCCATGTAAGAATTATGATAACATACATTGTATTTATTTTAAGTACAATCTTTGTGGTGAGCTTTGTGAGTTTTTCTTCAAAGCCTTCTCCTATTTATGGTGGGTTTGGTTTGATTGTGGCTGGTGGTATTGGTTGTGGTATTGTATTGAATTTTGGGGGATCATTTTTAGGTTTAATGGTTTTTTTAATTTATTTGGGGGGTATGCTTGTGGTGTTTGGGTATACTACAGCTATGGCTACTGAGCCTTACCCTGAGGCATGGACGTCTAATAAGGCTGTATTGGGTGCATTTATTACAGGGGTGCTAGCGGAGTTGTTAACTGCTTGCTATATTTTAAAAGAAGATGAAGTCGAGGTTGTGTTTAAGTTTAATGGTGCAGGTGATTGAGTGATTTATGATACGGGTGATTCGGGGTTTTTTAGTGAGGAGGCCATGGGGATTGCAGCACTGTATAGTTATGGAACATGGTTGGTGGTTGTTACTGGTTGGTCCTTGCTTATTGGTGTGTTGGTGATTATAGAGGTTACTCGTGGAAACTAAGTAGGAGTAAGCTAAGGGCTAAGGTGATTATGAAGGATAAGAAGTAAAGCTTAACTAGTCCTTTCTGATTAGATACGATGGTTGATATTTTTATTTGGAAGTGGGAGATGGATTTTGGTAATACATTTTCTAGCCAGATTATATCTAATAGTATCGATGCGGATTTTTGGCTTATAGTTAAGCTTATTGTTGATGGGAGGCGGTGTATTACGATTGGAAAGTACCCTAGGAGGTTGGAAAACTTAAAGAGGTCTGAGGGATGTTTAAATTTTAAGTTTTTAGCCGCGAGGTTAAGTTCTAATGCTAGGATGAAGCCTGTAATGGTTGCAGCAAGGGCGGTCAGCTTTAGATAGTGGGGTATAGTTATTTGTGGGATGGTTGTCGGGGGAATGTTGTGGGAGATCAGGTATCCTGCAAAAATGCTTCCAATTAAGAGACGTTTGATGGAGTTGATAAGGTGGGGGTTATTTTCATTGATTGGACTTAGGGAGTTAAATCGGGGTTGTCCTAGGAGTGCGAAGAATATGATTCGAGTACTGTAGGCGGCTGTGAGAGATGTAGCGATGAGAGTGACCAATAGGGCTCAGGCGTTGGTATACGACGTGTTGGCTGTCTCGATGATTAGGTCCTTGGAGTAAAAGCCTGTTAGAAAAGGTATGCCTGTTAATGCGAGACTTCCGATGATGAGGGAGGTGGTGGTGAAGGGTATTGGCTTGTATAGTCCGCCTATTTTTCGAATGTCTTGTTCATCATTTAAGCTGTGGATAATTGATCCAGAGCACATGAATAATATTGCTTTGAAAAATGCGTGCGTACAGATGTGCAGGAATGCAAGGTAGGGTTGGTTGATTCCGATGGTAACGATTATTAGGCCTAATTGGCTTGAAGTTGAGAAGGCAACGATTTTTTTAATGTCATTTTGTGTGAGGGCACAGATGGCTGTGAATAAGGTTGTGATGGCTCCTAGGCATAGGGTAAGGGTTTGTGTGGTTTTATTTTGTTCTATGAGCGGGTAGAAGCGGATTAATAGAAAGACTCCGGCTACAACTATTGTACTTGAGTGGAGTAGGGCAGAAACGGGGGTTGGACCCTCTATGGCTGATGGTAGTCATGGGTGTAGGCCAAATTGGGCAGACTTACCCGTGGCTGCTAAGAGAAGCCCTAGTAGTGGGATATTTAGGTTTTCATGCTGGGTGATAAAGATTTGTTGAAAGTCTCATGCATTTATATTGGTGAGAAATCATGCTATGGCTGTGATAAACCCCACGTCTCCGATGCGGTTGTAGAGAATTGCCTGCAGGGCAGCAGTGTTTGCGTCTGCTCGACCATATCACCATCCGATTAGCAGGAAGGATATGATTCCTACCCCCTCTCAGCCAATAAACAGTTGGAATAGGTTATTGGCAGTTACTAGGATTATTATGGTGATTAGAAATATGAGGAGATACTTGAAGAATCGGTTAATATAGGGGTCTGTGTGTATGTATCATATTGAGAACTCTATAATTGATCATGTAACGAAAAGTGCTACAGGGATGAAGATGATTGAGAAATAGTCTAGTTTAAAACTTAGTGACAATTTAAGGGTTTGGATTGATAATCAGTGTCAGTTTGAGATAATTGTTTCCTGTCCGGAAGAAATAAATACTATAGCCGGAATTATGCTGATGGTAAAGGCATAAGAGATTGTAGTTTTTACATAGTGAGGGTACAGGTTGTTTTTGTATAGTTGAGTGTTGGATGTAATGATGGGTAGGAGTAGAATGAATATTGCAGTGAGTATAAAAGAGGTAAATAGGTTTATTACTTTTATTTGGAGTTGCACCAATTTTTTGGCTCCTAAGGCCAATGGATTACTTCTATCCTATAAAAGTTGAAAAAGCCACGCTTTTATACGTGGGGGCATGAATTAGCAGTTCTCGCATACTTTTTCGGTAAATAGGAAGATTTGCACTTCTATTGTTAGATCCACAATCTAATGTTTTTGTTAAACTATATTTACAATAAATAGGACCCAGTACGATTTTGGGGTTGAGGGATAAGAGGAGGAGTGGGAGCAAGTGAAGGGCTATTAGGGCGTTTTCTCGTGTAAATGATGGGTTAATGTTTTTAATATGATGTGGGTACTTACCTCGTTGGGTTGTGATAAGTATATAGAGGGTATATAAGGCTGTGATGATAATATTTGTGCCTATGAGAGTGATAGTTAAGTTAGATCATGAGAAGGAGGCTACTACTACAAATAGTTCCCCAATTAGGTTGATGGTAGGAGGCAGAGCTAGGTTCGCGAGACTGGCTAGTAGTCATCAGGCAGCTATTAGAGGAAGGATGGTTTGTAGGCCTCGTGCTAGGATTATTGTTCGGCTGTGGACTCGTTCGTAGTTTGAGTTTGCAAGGCAAAATAATATTGAGGAAGTTAGTCCGTGGGCGATTATAAGGGCTGTAGCTCCTGTGTAACTTCAGGGTGTTTGGATTAGCACAGCTACAATTACTAGGGCTATGTGGCTTACTGATGAGTATGCGATTAAGGACTTTAGGTCTGTCTGGCGTAGACAGATAGAACTTGTTATAACTATTCCTCATAGGGACAACATTATGAAGGGGTATGCTATTTGGTTTGTTGTGGGGTTAAGTAGAATTGTAATACGCATCATTCCATATCCCCCTAGTTTTAATAGTACGGCAGCAAGTACCATTGAGCCGGCAATGGGGGCTTCAACATGTGCTTTTGGCAGTCACAGGTGGAGTCCGTATAGGGGTATTTTTACTATGAATGCTATTATGCATGCTAGTCAGAGAAGGATATTAGATCAGGTGGCTGAGATCGGTTTGGCTCAGTACTGAATGATTAGGAAATTTAAAGTCCCTGTTGTGTTTTGAATATATAGTAGTGCGACCAGGAGGGGCAGTGAGCCCAGCAGGGTGTAGAATAAAAAATATAGGCCGGCGTTTAGTCGCTCCGTCTGGTTACCCCACCGAGTAATAATGATAAGGGTGGGGATTAGTGTGGCTTCAAATAGAATGTAAAATATAATTAGTTCTGTAGCGGTAAATGTTATGATTAAAAGAAGTTGCAAAACGATAAGTGTTGTGATATATAGTTTTTTTCGGGCCAAGGTCTCTTTTGACAGGTGTGATTGACTAGCCATAAGCATTAGTGGCAGGAGTCATGTTGTTAGTACTAGTAGAGGTGCGGAGAGTGAGTCTGAGAAGAATAGTAATGAGAGGTTTAGGCTGTTATCGCCTAGTTGGTTTAAATAGGAGAGGCTAATAAGGCTGATCAGGAGACTGTAGGTAGTCGAGTTAATTCAGATTATATTGGGCTTTGATAGTCATGTTATTGGTATGAGTATAATAGTGGGGATAATAATTTTTAGCATTGTAGGAGATTTAGGTTTTGTACATAGTCGGTACCATATGTATTTGAGACCATTACTAGTAGGGATAAGCCCAGTGCCGCCTCGCAGGCTGCAAATACTAGCAGGATAATAGGAGTCATGCTAGCTAGTGTAAAATGATTATTTAGAATTGCCATGGTTATCATAACAAATAGGGATAATATTATGCCTTCTAGGCATAGGAGGGAGGATATTAAGTGGGACCGATACATTAATAGTCCCATAAGTGATATGATGAAGGCCAGGAATATATTAACATAGACTATGGACATTTGATAATTATAGGGTGAGCTACAATCTAATGAGTCGAAATCATTTGTTTTAGTTTAAACTAATTATCATATTCAGTTCACTCTAGTCCTTTTTGGGTTCATTCGTAGGCCAGGCTTGCGGCTAATAGAGAGATTAGTAGGAGAGCTATGATAAGTATGGTTGATAGTTTATTTGTTTGTGAGGCTCAAGGAAGGGGAAGTAGTAGTGCAATTTCTAGGTCAAATAGCAAGAATGTAATGGCTACTAAGAAAAATTTCATAGAAAAGGGCAGGCGGGCGGATCCTATGGGGTCAAATCCACATTCGTAGGGACTTGCTTTTTCTGCATAGGTATTTAGTTGGGGTAGTCAGAATGCAATAAATACGAGTAGCATGGATAGAAGTGTATTAGTGAGCAGGGCGAGTATTACGTTTATTATTCCCCTTCGGACTATACCGAAACTGGTTGATTGGAAGTCAACTGTACTTGTTAATACTAAGGGAATAGGATCCTCATCAATAAATAGAAACGTATAGGAACAGTCAAACCACGTCTACGAAGTGCCAATATCAGGCAGCGGCTTCAAATCCAAAGTGGTGGCTCGATGTGAAGTGATATTTTAGTTGGCGCAAGAAGCATACAATTAGGAAAGTAGAGCCGATAATTACGTGTAATCCGTGGAATCCTGTAGCTATGAAGAAGGTGGATCCGTAGACTCCATCTGAGATTGTAAACGGTGTTTCGTAATATTCGGAGGCTTGGAGGAGAGTGAAGTAGACTCCCAGGGAGATTGTAATAAATAGTGCCTGGAGTATGTGTTTTCGACTCCCTTCCATTAAACTATGGTGAGCTCAAGTGATTGACACTCCGGAAGCTAAAAGTACGGAGGTGTTGAGTAGTGGAACTTCTAGGGGGTTTAGGGGAATAATACCTGTTGGTGGCCAGCATCCTCCTAATTCGGGAGTTGGGGCCAGACTCGAGTGATAGAAGGCCCAGAAAAAGCCTGCGAAGAAGAATACTTCCGAGATGATAAAAAGAATTATTCCGTAGCGGAGACCCTTTTGAACGATGGGTGTGTGGTGACCTTGAAATGTGCTTTCCCGGATAATATCACGTCACCATTGATATATAGTCAGCAGATTGGTGGTTATTCCTAGAGTTAGTAGCAGTGTTGAGTTATAGTGGAATCATATAGCCAGGCCTGAAGTTATCAGTAGGGCCGAAAGGGCTCCCGTAAGTGGCCATGGACTGGGGTTAACTATGTGATATGCGTGGGTTTGATGGGTCATTAAGTGTTGTCATGTAAATACAGGCTTACAAGTAGGGTAAAGACATAAGCTTGGATTAGGGCTACAGCGAATTCAAGGACTGTCAGTAGGATAAGGATAATAAAGGTAATTAGAGCAATAGAGGTACTAATGTTTATTAGGGCCAGAGCAGCTCCTCCGATTAAGTGCATTAATAAGTGGCCCGCAGTAATGTTGGCTGTAAGTCGTACGGCCAGAGCCACGGGTTGGATGAAAAGGCTAATAGTTTCAATAACTACAAGCATGGGGATCAGGGGGATCGGTGTCCCTTGTGGTAGAAAGTGGGCTAGGGATGCTTTAGTTTTGTGGCGAAACCCAGTAATTACGGTGCCGGCTCATAGGGGAATAGCTATTCCTAAGTTTATTGATAATTGGGTAGTTGGGGTAAATGAGTGGGGCAGTAGGCCCAACAGGTTTGTTGATCCAATGAATAGAATGAGAGATATGAGTATTAGAGCCCAAGTTTGCCCTTTGTGGTTGTGAATGGCTAGTATTTGTTTTGATGTTAATTGTACTAATCACTGTTGGAGTGAGATTAGACGATTGTTAATTAGTCGACTGGGCGAGGGGAATAGAATACTGGGGAATATAATAATTAGTATGACAATGGGCAGTCCTATTATTGTTGGGGTAGTGAAAGAGGTGAATAGATTTTCGTTCATTTTTTTTCTCAAGGATTAAGTTGTTTTAGTGCAGCTATAGATTTGGGCTCTGGGCTTGATGGATACAGGTGTTTTGAGATTTTTAGTTGAAATATAATAAATAGTGTTAT
Source organism: Panthera onca (assembly GCF_046562875.1). Lineage (NCBI taxonomy): Eukaryota > Metazoa > Chordata > Mammalia > Carnivora > Felidae > Panthera > Panthera onca. The sequence continues at coordinate 24,875 of NW_027675849.1, forward strand.
AATTATTGAAACAATAGTAATAAATCAGGTTGATGTATCTAACTGTGGCATGTCATTAAGGGGAGATTTAAACTCCCAGTTTTTAACTTAAAAGGTTAACGCTAGTTTAGCTTCTTAATGAATTTACAGTACAGACGCGGATCATTTTTCAAAGTACGATAGTGGGACTAATTCAAGGACAATGGGTATAAAACTATGGTTTGAGCCACAGATTTCTGAGCATTGACCATAATATAGTCCAGGTCGTGTGCCCATTAGGGTTGTTTGGTTTAGTCGGCCTGGAATGGCGTCAGTTTTTAGGCCCAGGGATGGGACGGCTCATGAGTGTAATACGTCTTCTGATGAGATTAACATGCGAATGGTCATCTCTATTGGCAGCACTGCTCGGTTATCAACTTCTAATAGTCGTAGTTCTCCGGGTTTTAGCTCTTGAGTGGGGATCATGTAGGAGTCAAAGCTTAGGTCTTCATAGTCAGTGTATTCATAGCTTCAATATCATTGATGTCCTATGGTCTTTACAGTAAGAGAGGGGTCATTAATCTCATCTATTATATAGAGAATTCGCAGGGAGGGCAGGGCAATGAGAATTAAGATAATAGCCGGTAGGATAGTTCAGACGGTTTCTACTTCTTGGGCATCTATTGTGCTTGTGTGCGTGAGTTTGGTTGTCAGTATTAGTGAGATGATATATAGAACTAGGGAGCTGATTAGGAATACAATTATTAGTGTGTGATCATGGAAGTGTAAGAGTTCTTCTATAATGGGAGATGTAGCGTCTTGGAGACCTAGTTGAAAGGGGTATGCCATGGAAGTACATAGGGCTTAAACCTATAATTTAACCTTGACAAAGTTATGTAATTGTTTTACTAATACTTCTTGATTGAGAAAGACATAGTGGTTATGGTATTGGCTTGAAACCAGTCTGAGGGGGTTCGATTCCTTCCTTTCTTATTTTAGCAGCACATAGGTTGGCTCTTCAAATGTGTGATACGGAGGAGGGCATCCATGTAGCCATTCAAGGTTAGTTGTGGTTAGTTCCACTGTAGCCACTTCTCGCTTTGATGCAAAAGCTTCTCACACTATAAAAACTATTAGTATTACTGCTGTTAGTGAAATAAAAGAGCCTATTGATGAGACTGTGTTTCAAGTTGTGTATGCGTCTGGATAGTCAGAATAACGTCGGGGCATTCCGGACAGGCCTAGAAAATGCTGAGGGAAAAACGTTATATTGACGCCTACAAACATAATCGTAAAATGAATTTTTGCCCAAGTGTCATCAAGAGTGTATCCTGAGAATAGGGGGAATCAATGAACGAAACCCCCTATGATAGCAAATACTGCTCCTATTGACAATACGTAGTGGAAGTGGGCTACTACGTAGTATGTGTCGTGAAGGACAATATCTAATGAGGAATTTGCCAGTACAATTCCTGTTAAGCCCCCTACGGTAAATAGGAAAATGAATCCCAGGGCTCATAGCATGGCGGGGGACCATTTGATATTACCCCCATGAAGAGTAGCCAGTCAGCTAAATACTTTTACCCCAGTGGGAATAGCAATAATTATAGTAGCTGATGTAAAGTATGCTCGTGTGTCCACGTCTATCCCTACAGTGAACATGTGATGGGCTCATACAATAAAGCCCAGAAAGCCAATTGATATTATAGCTCAAACCATTCCCATATAGCCAAAAGGTTCCTTTTTACCTGAGTAATAGGTGACAATATGTGAAATTATTCCAAACCCGGGTAAAATTAAAATGTAGACTTCTGGGTGACCGAAAAATCAGAATAGGTGTTGATATAAGATAGGATCCCCTCCTCCGGCGGGGTCAAAAAATGTGGTGTTTAGATTTCGATCTGTCAGTAGTATAGTGATGCCTGCTGCTAAAACTGGCAGTGATAGAAGTAGTAATACAGCAGTGATTAAAACCGATCAGACAAACAGGGGTGTTTGATATTGGGATATAGCAGGGGGTTTTATATTGATAATAGTAGTAATAAAATTAATAGCACCTAAGATTGAGGAGACACCTGCCAGGTGCAGTGAAAAAATAGTTAGATCTACGGATGCTCCTGCATGAGCTAGGTTACCGGCTAGAGGTGGGTATACTGTCCACCCAGTCCCTGCTCCAGCCTCTACCATAGATGATGCGAGCAAAAGTAGGAAAGATGGAGGGAGGAGTCAGAAGCTCATATTATTCATTCGAGGGAATGCTATGTCGGGAGCCCCAATCATTAATGGGACTAATCAGTTTCCGAATCCTCCAATCATGATAGGCATCACTATGAAGAAGATTATTACAAAAGCATGGGCGGTGACGACTACATTATAAATCTGGTCGTCCCCTAATAGTGTGCCAGGTTGACCTAGCTCAGCTCGGATTAAGAGACTGAGAGCAGTCCCCACCATACCAGCCCAGGCGCCAAATAGAAGGTAGAGAGTTCCAATATCTTTGTGATTGGTTGAAAATAGTCAGCGGTTTATGAACATAGGTAAAATGGCTGAGTAAGCATTAGACTGTAAATCTAAAGACAGAGGTTCAGTCCTCTTTTTACCAAGTCCTGCAGTGAGTGTCATATTGAATTGCAAATTCAAAGAAGCAGCTTGAGGCTGCCGGGGCTTCTCCCGCCTTTTTTTTCCAGACGGCGGGAGAAGTAGATTGAAGCCAGTTGATTAGGGTATTTAGCTGTTAACTAAAATTTCGTGGGGTTGGGGCCCACCAATCTAGTAAGGGCTTAGCTTAATTAAAGTGTTTGATTTGCAATCAATTGATGTGAGATAGACTCTTGCAGTCCTTAAGGGTTAGTTGGTATGCAGAAGTTAAGTCTGCTAGGGCTTACTTAGAGCTTTGAAGGCTCTTGGTCTAATTTAACCTAAACTTCTAATCTAGGATGGATAGTATTGGTGCGAGTGGTAGCAGTATGGTAGATATTACAATTAAGGGGGGTAAGAAGATTATTTTTTTTGTGCATTCGAATCGTCATTTTATCTTTATGCAGTTGTTTGAGGGAAATATAGTTAGTGTAGTAGCATATGTTAGTCGTATATAGAAGTACAGGTTAAGTAGGGCGGTTATAGCCAGCAGTGTGGGTATTATAATTATTTCGTTTTTAGTTAGTTCTTGAATGATTATCCATTTTGGGATGAAGCCGGAGAGTGGAGGGAGGCCGCCTAGAGATATTATTAGTACTAGGATAAATGAAGTGATTAGAGGTGCTTTATTTCATGTCTGTGATAGGGATGATGTTGTTGTGGTGGAGTTATATATGAATAGTATGAAGGTGGTTAGTGTTATAATAATGTAGATGGTCAGGTTTAAAATTATTATTGTGGGGCTATATATTATGATGGCTGCTATCCAGCCTATGTGGGCAATTGAGGAGTATGCTATGATTTTTCGTAGCTGGGTTTGGTTAAGTCCTCCTCAGCCTCCGACTATAACTGATATAATGGCTATTGTTAAGAGTAGGTTGGGGTTAATGGTGGGTGAGATTTGGTATAGGATTGATAGTGGGGCGATTTTTTGTCATGTGAGTAGGACTAAGCCTGAGGATATGGAGATTCCCTGTGTGACTTCGGGCACTCAGAAGTGGAATGGGGCTAGTCCTAGTTTTATTGCTAGGGCGGTTGTTATTACAGTAGATGCTATGGGGTTGAGATCTTTTGATACAGTTCATTGTCCTGAGTGCAGTAGGTTGATGATGATTCCTATTATTAGGAGTATTGAAGCGGTTGCTTGTGTTAGGAAGTATTTTGTGGCTGCTTCTGTGGTTCGTGGGTTATATTTTTTTATGAGGATGGGAATGATGGCCAATAGGTTTATTTCGAAGCCGATTCAGACCATAAGTCAATGGGATGCTGTTATTACGATTATAGTTCCTGAGATAACGGTTGATATAATGATAATAAGAATAGGGGGTTTGATTAGTATGGGAAGGGTATAAACCAACATTTTCGGGGTATGGGCCCGATAGCTTATTTAGCTGACCTTACTTTAGAATGTGGTGTAGTACTGGTAGCACGAAGATTTTTGGATTCTTAGGATTAGGTTCGATTCCTATAATTCTAGAAATAAGAGGATTTGGACCTCTATGTTTTACTCTATCAAAGTAACTCTTTTGTCAGACATATTTCTTATGTTTGAGGCGGAATGCTTGCTGTGATGATGGGCAGGGAGACGTGTCATATGCATAAGGCTAGGGTAAGGGGTAGAAAGCTTTTTCATAGGAGGTGTATTAATTGGTCGTATCGGAATCGTGGGTAAGATGCTCGGATTCATAGGAAGGTGGTTGTTAGAATCAGGGTTTTTATAGTGAAGTTGGTGGTATATAGTTCTGGTATATAGGGGCTGTGAAATGCTCCGAAGAATAGGATTGTTGTGAGGATATTTATTATGATGATGTTGGCGTATTCTGCTAGAAAAAACAGGGCAAAGGGACCTGCTGCGTATTCTACGTTAAATCCGGAAACGAGTTCTGATTCCCCCTCTGTGAGGTCAAACGGGGCTCGGTTGGTTTCTGCTAGTGTAGAAATGAATCATATTATGGCCAGGGGTCATGCAGGGATAACAAGTCAGATAAATTCTTGAGTGGTAATTAGTGTGGCTAATGTGAAGGATCCGTTTATTAGTAGTACTGATAAGAGGATGATGGCTAGTGTGACTTCATATGAGATTGTTTGGGCTACAGCTCGTAGGGCTCCAATTAGGGCGTATTTTGAGTTTGAGGCCCATCCGGATCATAGAATGGAGTAGACGGCCAGGCTGGATATGGCTAGTATAAATAGTACTCCTAGGTTTATGTTAATGAGTGGGTATGGTATGGGCAGCGGGATTCATATAGTTAGGGCTAGTGTAAGGGCTAGGATGGGTGCTATAATGAATATGAATGTGGAAGATGTGAGGGGTCGGAGGGGCTCTTTAGTGAAGAGTTTCATGGCGTCTGCAATGGGTTGGAGTAGGCCGTATGGTCCTACGACGTTTGGTCCTTTGCGGAGTTGTATGTAACCCAGTACTTTACGTTCAACTAGGGTTAGGAAGGCTACGGCGAGGAGAATAGGGATAGTTAGTGAGAGGATGTTGACTATGAACATGTTGTTAGGGAGAGGAGTTGAACCTCTGATGATAAAAGCTTAAGTTTTATGCAATTGCCGGGCTCTGCCACCCTAACAAACCCGAGCTCTACGGGTGATATGTTTGGATAAACTGTCTAGATTGAGATTATATCATCTATTTGGTTAAAGGCGCTTTAGCAAAGTGGGCCCTATTTCTCTTGTCCTTTCGTACTGGGAGAAATTATTTAATAGATAGAAACCGACCTGGATTACTCCGGTCTGAACTCAGATCACGTAGGACTTTAATCGTTGAACAAACGAACCTTTGATAGCTGCTGCACCATCGGGATGTCCTGATCCAACATCGAGGTCGTAAACCCTATTGTCGATATGGACTCTAAAATAGGATTGCGCTGTTATCCCTAGGGTAACTTGTTCCGTTGATCAAGTTTTTGGATCAATAAGTGATGTAGTACTTTCGACTAGTTAGTCTAGATTTAAATCACTCGGAGGTTGTTTTATTCTCCGAGGTCACCCCAACCTAAATTGTCGGCCCATGGTAGAGGTATGTTATCCCTGTCGGTTGATTATCAAGATCTCTTTGGGTCGGTTAATTAAAGCTCCATAGGGTCTTCTCGTCTTATTGTCATATTCCCGCCTCTTCACGGGAAGGTCAATTTCACGGATTGGAAGTAAGAGACAGTAAAGCCCTCGTGTGGCCATTCATACAAGTCCCTATTTAAGGAACAAATGATTATGCTACCTTTGCACGGTCAGGATACCGCGGCCGTTTAACTGATGTCACTGGGCAGGCAGTGCCTCTAATACTGGAAATGCTAGAGGTGATGTTTTTGGTAAACAGGCGGGGCTTGTGTTTGCCGAGTTCCTTTTACTTCTTTTAATCTTTCCTTGAGTTGCATGCCTGTGTTGGGTTAACAATTAGCTTGATATGTTTGCTTGTAGTTAGGTTGTATTTATCTTGTTGTTAACTATCAGTGGTTATCCGTTCTGATATAAGCTTATGCACGGGAGAAATATTTCTTGTTACTCATATTAGCATTATTGCTTCTATTATTAAATAGATTAGCCCAGTTTTAAATTAGGAGTTGGTTGCGTTTTTTGACATTGAGATGTTCTGATTGTTGAGCTTGAACGCTTTCTTAATTGGTGGCTGCTTTTAGGCCAACTATGGTTTGTGTTTATGCTTACTCTCTAATTAAGGCTGTATCCTAATTCTAAAAAGCTGTACCTTTTTAGACTATATTTTAAACTTACATTGGAATTTCAGGGTTTTGAGGTAAGTTTAAAGTTGAACTAAGATTCTGTTCTGGGCAACCAGCTATCACCAGGCTCGTTAGGCTTTTCACCTCTACCCACAAATCTTCTCACTATTTTGCGACATAGATGAGTTCATCCTGTAATAGATTGTTCATGGGTAGCTCGTCTGGTTTCGGGGGGCCTAGCTGAAGTTCTCTTTGTTAGGTTATTCTAGCTAATTCATTATGCAAAAGGTACAAGGGGTAATCTTTGCTGTATAGTGCTTTTAGTTTTTTCTTTCATCTTTCCCTTGCGGTACTTTCTCTATAGCGCCAAGTTAAATTTCTATCTCCTATACTTTTATGGGGCAACTAAATGTTTTATTTTACTTTCTGATGTTAATTGCGTTTGTAGATGATTGGGCTAGCTTTGGCTCAAGATGGTCAGTTTAATATGAAATCTTCTGGGTGTAAGCCAGATGCTTTGTTTAAGCTACATCTTGTCATCCAAGCACACTTTCCAGTATGCTTACCTTGTTACGACTTGTCTCCTCTTGTGGATGTAATGGTTTGAATAGGTTTCTTCAGGGTTTGACCACTTGAGGAGGGTGACGGGCGGTGTGTGCGTGCTTCATGGCCCAATTCAATTGAGCTCTCTATTCTCAAATTTACTACTAAATCCTCCTTGAATTCTTAATTTCATAAGGATTTTCGTGGATGTTCTAGTTGTAGAAAATGTAGCCCATTGCTTCCCATCTCATGGGCTACACCTTGACCTAACTTTTTTGTGTCAAGATACTTGTGCTTACTTTTCTTCCTTTTTAGGGTTTGCTGAAGATGGCGGTATATAGGCTGAATTAGCAAGAGATGGTGAGGTTTATCGGGGTTTATCGATTATAGAACAGGCTCCTCTAGAGGGATATAAAGCACCGCCAAGTCCTTTGAGTTTTAAGCTGTTGCTAGTAGTTCTCTGGCGGATAGTTTTGTTTGAGCTAACTATCTAGGTTTAGGGCTAAGCATAGTGGGGTATCTAATCCCAGTTTGGATCTTAGCTATCGTGTGGTCGGAAATATTAAAGTTACTTTCGTGCTGTATTTTTATGTTAACTGCAGCTTTTTACAGCCTAGTTAAGGTTTAACTTTAGTATGCTTCTCTTCTGTAACACGCTTTACGCCGTAGGTCCATTGGTTTGGGTTAATCGTATGACCGCGGTGGCTGGCACGAAATTTACCAACCCTAATTTAATATAACTTAGTCGAACTTTCATTCATAGCTTAATTTTTATCACTGCTGTATCCCGTGGGGGTGTGGCTGAGCAAGGTGTTATGAGCTACAATGGTTGTGTGCTTGATACCAGCTCCTTTGAATCACTGGGTGACTTAGAGGGCATTTTCACCGGGATGCGGAGGCTTGCATGTGTAATTTTATTAATAACTAATGGAAAGGCTAGGACCAAACCTCTATGTTTATGGAGTCTGGCGACTCATCCAGGCATTTTCAGTGCCTTGCTTTGTGTTTTTAAGCTACATGAACCAAGATATAGGATTGTTGGGTGTGTAAATATTGTTCAATAGGGACGAGTTAGAGATCGGGTTGGCGTATCTATAGATACTGCGAACAAAGTTATGATTTAGTATTAATAATTGGTAATAATGGGGTTGGTAAAGTTTGTAAACGTTAACTCTTAAGCTCTATGCTTAGATACGGTTTAGTCTTGTTTTTGGGGTTTGGCAAGACAGAAATAAACACGTATTGTAACAAATAGGGTTAACGGGGGGTAAGGGGGGTTTGTTTAAGCTAATTATTTACTAAAATCAAAAAAGTTTGCATGTGTATACGTGTATACGTGTATACGTGTATACGTGTATACGTGTATACGTGTGTACGTGTGTACGTGTGTACGTGTGTACGTGTGTACGTGTGTACGTGTGTACGTGTGTACGTGTGTACGTGTGTACGTGTGTACGTGTGTACGTGTGTACGTGT
>NW_027675850.1:0-29857 GCF_046562875.1 Panthera onca
CTTGATAATCAACCGACAGGGATAACATACCTCTACCATGGGCCGACAATTTAGGTTGGGGTGACCTCGGAGAATAAAACAACCTCCGAGTGATTTAAATCTAGACTAACTAGTCGAAAGTACTACATCACTTATTGATCCAAAAACTTGATCAACGGAACAAGTTACCCTAGGGATAACAGCGCAATCCTATTTTAGAGTCCATATCGACAATAGGGTTTACGACCTCGATGTTGGATCAGGACATCCCGATGGTGCAGCAGCTATCAAAGGTTCGTTTGTTCAACGATTAAAGTCCTACGTGATCTGAGTTCAGACCGGAGTAATCCAGGTCGGTTTCTATCTATTAAATAATTTCTCCCAGTACGAAAGGACAAGAGAAATAGGGCCCACTTTGCTAAAGCGCCTTTAACCAAATAGATGATATAATCTCAATCTAGACAGTTTATCCAAACATATCACCCGTAGAGCTCGGGTTTGTTAGGGTGGCAGAGCCCGGCAATTGCATAAAACTTAAGCTTTTATCATCAGAGGTTCAACTCCTCTCCCTAACAACATGTTCATAGTCAACATCCTCTCACTAACTATCCCTATTCTCCTCGCCGTAGCCTTCCTAACCCTAGTTGAACGTAAAGTACTGGGTTACATACAACTCCGCAAAGGACCAAACGTCGTAGGACCATACGGCCTACTCCAACCCATTGCAGACGCCATGAAACTCTTCACTAAAGAGCCCCTCCGACCCCTCACATCTTCCACATTCATATTCATTATAGCACCCATCCTAGCCCTTACACTAGCCCTAACTATATGAATCCCGCTGCCCATACCATACCCACTCATTAACATAAACCTAGGAGTACTATTTATACTAGCCATATCCAGCCTGGCCGTCTACTCCATTCTATGATCCGGATGGGCCTCAAACTCAAAATACGCCCTAATTGGAGCCCTACGAGCTGTAGCCCAAACAATCTCATATGAAGTCACACTAGCCATCATCCTCTTATCAGTACTACTAATAAACGGATCCTTCACATTAGCCACACTAATTACCACTCAAGAATTTATCTGACTTGTTATCCCTGCATGACCCCTGGCCATAATATGATTCATTTCTACACTAGCAGAAACCAACCGAGCCCCGTTTGACCTCACAGAGGGGGAATCAGAACTCGTTTCCGGATTTAACGTAGAATACGCAGCAGGTCCCTTTGCCCTGTTTTTTCTAGCAGAATACGCCAACATCATCATAATAAATATCCTCACAACAATCCTATTCTTCGGAGCATTTCACAGCCCCTATATACCAGAACTATATACCACCAACTTCACTATAAAAACCCTGATTCTAACAACCACCTTCCTATGAATCCGAGCATCTTACCCACGATTCCGATACGACCAATTAATACACCTCCTATGAAAAAGCTTTCTACCCCTTACCCTAGCCTTATGCATATGACACGTCTCCCTGCCCATCATCACAGCAAGCATTCCGCCTCAAACATAAGAAATATGTCTGACAAAAGAGTTACTTTGATAGAGTAAAACATAGAGGTCCAAATCCTCTTATTTCTAGAATTATAGGAATCGAACCTAATCCTAAGAATCCAAAAATCTTCGTGCTACCAGTACTACACCACATTCTAAAGTAAGGTCAGCTAAATAAGCTATCGGGCCCATACCCCGAAAATGTTGGTTTATACCCTTCCCATACTAATCAAACCCCCTATTCTTATTATCATTATATCAACCGTTATCTCAGGAACTATAATCGTAATAACAGCATCCCATTGACTTATGGTCTGAATCGGCTTCGAAATAAACCTATTGGCCATCATTCCCATCCTCATAAAAAAATATAACCCACGAACCACAGAAGCAGCCACAAAATACTTCCTAACACAAGCAACCGCTTCAATACTCCTAATAATAGGAATCATCATCAACCTACTGCACTCAGGACAATGAACTGTATCAAAAGATCTCAACCCCATAGCATCTACTGTAATAACAACCGCCCTAGCAATAAAACTAGGACTAGCCCCATTCCACTTCTGAGTGCCCGAAGTCACACAGGGAATCTCCATATCCTCAGGCTTAGTCCTACTCACATGACAAAAAATCGCCCCACTATCAATCCTATACCAAATCTCACCCACCATTAACCCCAACCTACTCTTAACAATAGCCATTATATCAGTTATAGTCGGAGGCTGAGGAGGACTTAACCAAACCCAGCTACGAAAAATCATAGCATACTCCTCAATTGCCCACATAGGCTGGATAGCAGCCATCATAATATATAGCCCCACAATAATAATTTTAAACCTGACCATCTACATTATTATAACACTAACCACCTTCATACTATTCATATATAACTCCACCACAACAACATCATCCCTATCACAGACATGAAATAAAGCACCTCTAATCACTTCATTTATCCTAGTACTAATAATATCTCTAGGCGGCCTCCCTCCACTCTCCGGCTTCATCCCAAAATGGATAATCATTCAAGAACTAACTAAAAACGAAATAATTATAATACCCACACTGCTGGCTATAACCGCCCTACTTAACCTGTACTTCTATATACGACTAACATATGCTACTACACTAACTATATTTCCCTCAAACAACTGCATAAAGATAAAATGACGATTCGAATGCACAAAAAAAAATAATCTTCTTACCCCCCTTAATTGTAATATCTACCATACTGCTACCACTCGCACCAATACTATCCATCCTAGATTAGAAGTTTAGGTTAAATTAGACCAAGAGCCTTCAAAGCTCTAAGTAAGCCCTAGCAGACTTAACTTCTGCATACCAACTAACCCTTAAGGACTGCAAGAGTCTATCTCACATCAATTGATTGCAAATCAAACACTTTAATTAAGCTAAGCCCTTACTAGATTGGTGGGCCCCAACCCCACGAAATTTTAGTTAACAGCTAAATACCCTAATCAACTGGCTTCAATCTACTTCTCCCGCCGTCTGGAAAAAAAAGGCGGGAGAAGCCCCGGCAGCCTCAAGCTGCTTCTTTGAATTTGCAATTCAATATGACACTCACTGCAGGACTTGGTAAAAAGAGGACTGAACCTCTGTCTTTAGATTTACAGTCTAATGCTTACTCAGCCATTTTACCTATGTTCATAAACCGCTGACTATTTTCAACCAATCACAAAGATATTGGAACTCTCTACCTTCTATTTGGCGCCTGGGCTGGTATGGTGGGGACTGCTCTCAGTCTCTTAATCCGAGCTGAGCTAGGTCAACCTGGCACACTATTAGGGGACGACCAGATTTATAATGTAGTCGTCACCGCCCATGCTTTTGTAATAATCTTCTTCATAGTGATGCCTATCATGATTGGAGGATTCGGAAACTGATTAGTCCCATTAATGATTGGGGCTCCCGACATAGCATTCCCTCGAATGAATAATATGAGCTTCTGACTCCTCCCTCCATCTTTCCTACTTTTGCTCGCATCATCTATGGTAGAGGCTGGAGCAGGGACTGGGTGGACAGTATACCCACCTCTAGCCGGTAACCTAGCTCATGCAGGAGCATCCGTAGATCTAACTATTTTTTCACTGCACCTGGCAGGTGTCTCCTCAATCTTAGGTGCTATTAATTTTATTACTACTATTATCAATATAAAACCCCCTGCTATATCCCAATATCAAACACCCCTGTTTGTCTGATCGGTTTTAATCACTGCTGTATTACTACTTCTATCACTGCCAGTTTTAGCAGCAGGCATCACTATACTACTGACAGATCGAAATCTAAACACCACATTTTTTGACCCCGCCGGAGGAGGGGATCCTATCTTATATCAACACCTATTCTGATTTTTCGGTCACCCAGAAGTCTACATTTTAATTTTACCCGGGTTTGGAATAATTTCACATATTGTCACCTATTACTCAGGTAAAAAGGAACCTTTTGGCTATATGGGAATGGTTTGAGCTATAATATCAATTGGCTTTCTGGGCTTTATTGTATGAGCCCATCACATGTTCACTGTAGGGATAGACGTGGACACACGAGCATACTTTACATCAGCTACTATAATTATTGCTATTCCCACTGGGGTAAAAGTATTTAGCTGACTGGCTACTCTTCATGGGGGTAATATCAAATGGTCCCCCGCCATGCTATGAGCCCTGGGATTCATTTTCCTATTTACCGTAGGGGGCTTAACAGGAATTGTACTGGCAAATTCCTCATTAGATATTGTCCTTCACGACACATACTACGTAGTAGCCCACTTCCACTACGTATTGTCAATAGGAGCAGTATTTGCTATCATAGGGGGTTTCGTTCATTGATTCCCCCTATTCTCAGGATACACTCTTGATGACACTTGGGCAAAAATTCATTTTACGATTATGTTTGTAGGCGTCAATATAACGTTTTTCCCTCAGCATTTTCTAGGCCTGTCCGGAATGCCCCGACGTTATTCTGACTATCCAGACGCATACACAACTTGAAACACAGTCTCATCAATAGGCTCTTTTATTTCACTAACAGCAGTAATACTAATAGTTTTTATAGTGTGAGAAGCTTTTGCATCAAAGCGAGAAGTGGCTACAGTGGAACTAACCACAACTAACCTTGAATGGCTACATGGATGCCCTCCTCCGTATCACACATTTGAAGAGCCAACCTATGTGCTGCTAAAATAAGAAAGGAAGGAATCGAACCCCCTCAGACTGGTTTCAAGCCAATACCATAACCACTATGTCTTTCTCAATCAAGAAGTATTAGTAAAACAATTACATAACTTTGTCAAGGTTAAATTATAGGTTTAAGCCCTATGTACTTCCATGGCATACCCCTTTCAACTAGGTCTCCAAGACGCTACATCTCCCATTATAGAAGAACTCTTACACTTCCATGATCACACACTAATAATTGTATTCCTAATCAGCTCCCTAGTTCTATATATCATCTCACTAATACTGACAACCAAACTCACGCACACAAGCACAATAGATGCCCAAGAAGTAGAAACCGTCTGAACTATCCTACCGGCTATTATCTTAATTCTCATTGCCCTGCCCTCCCTGCGAATTCTCTATATAATAGATGAGATTAATGACCCCTCTCTTACTGTAAAGACCATAGGACATCAATGATATTGAAGCTATGAATACACTGACTATGAAGACCTAAGCTTTGACTCCTACATGATCCCCACTCAAGAGCTAAAACCCGGAGAACTACGACTATTAGAAGTTGATAACCGAGCAGTGCTGCCAATAGAGATGACCATTCGCATGTTAATCTCATCAGAAGACGTATTACACTCATGAGCCGTCCCATCCCTGGGCCTAAAAACTGACGCCATTCCAGGCCGACTAAACCAAACAACCCTAATGGGCACACGACCTGGACTATATTATGGTCAATGCTCAGAAATCTGTGGCTCAAACCATAGTTTTATACCCATTGTCCTTGAATTAGTCCCACTATCGTACTTTGAAAAATGATCCGCGTCTGTACTGTAAATTCATTAAGAAGCTAAACTAGCGTTAACCTTTTAAGTTAAAAACTGGGAGTTTAAATCTCCCCTTAATGACATGCCACAGTTAGATACATCAACCTGATTTATTACTATTGTTTCAATAATTATAACACTATTTATTATATTTCAACTAAAAATCTCAAAACACCTGTATCCATCAAGCCCAGAGCCCAAATCTATAGCTGCACTAAAACAACTTAATCCTTGAGAAAAAAAATGAACGAAAATCTATTCACCTCTTTCACTACCCCAACAATAATAGGACTGCCCATTGTCATACTAATTATTATATTCCCCAGTATTCTATTCCCCTCGCCCAGTCGACTAATTAACAATCGTCTAATCTCACTCCAACAGTGATTAGTACAATTAACATCAAAACAAATACTAGCCATTCACAACCACAAAGGGCAAACTTGGGCTCTAATACTCATATCTCTCATTCTATTCATTGGATCAACAAACCTGTTGGGCCTACTGCCCCACTCATTTACCCCAACTACCCAATTATCAATAAACTTAGGAATAGCTATTCCCCTATGAGCCGGCACCGTAATTACTGGGTTTCGCCACAAAACTAAAGCATCCCTAGCCCACTTTCTACCACAAGGGACACCGATCCCCCTGATCCCCATGCTTGTAGTTATTGAAACTATTAGCCTTTTCATCCAACCCGTGGCTCTGGCCGTACGACTTACAGCCAACATTACTGCGGGCCACTTATTAATGCACTTAATCGGAGGAGCTGCTCTGGCCCTAATAAACATTAGTACCTCTATTGCTCTAATTACCTTTATTATCCTTATCCTACTGACAGTCCTTGAATTCGCTGTAGCCCTAATCCAAGCTTATGTCTTTACCCTACTTGTAAGCCTGTATTTACATGACAACACTTAATGACCCATCAAACCCACGCATATCACATAGTTAACCCCAGTCCATGGCCACTTACGGGAGCCCTTTCGGCCCTACTGATAACTTCAGGCCTGGCTATATGATTCCACTATAACTCAACACTGCTACTAACTCTAGGAATAACCACCAATCTGCTGACTATATATCAATGGTGACGTGATATTATCCGGGAAAGCACATTTCAAGGTCACCACACACCCATCGTTCAAAAGGGTCTCCGCTACGGAATAATTCTTTTTATCATCTCGGAAGTATTCTTCTTCGCAGGCTTTTTCTGGGCCTTCTATCACTCGAGTCTGGCCCCAACTCCCGAATTAGGAGGATGCTGGCCACCAACAGGTATTATTCCCCTAAACCCCCTAGAAGTTCCACTACTCAACACCTCCGTACTTTTAGCTTCCGGAGTGTCAATCACTTGAGCTCACCATAGTTTAATGGAAGGGAGTCGAAAACACATACTCCAGGCACTATTTATTACAATCTCCCTGGGAGTCTACTTCACTCTCCTCCAAGCCTCCGAATATTACGAAACACCGTTTACAATCTCAGATGGAGTCTACGGATCCACCTTCTTCATAGCTACAGGATTCCACGGATTACACGTAATTATCGGCTCTACTTTCCTAATTGTATGCTTCTTGCGCCAACTAAAATATCACTTCACATCGAGCCACCACTTTGGATTTGAAGCCGCTGCCTGATATTGGCACTTCGTAGACGTGGTTTGACTGTTCCTATACGTTTCTATTTATTGATGAGGATCCTATTCCCTTAGTATTAACAAGTACAGTTGACTTCCAATCAACCAGTTTCGGTATAGTCCGAAGGGGAATAATAAACGTAATACTCGCCCTGCTCACTAATACACTTCTATCCATGCTACTCGTATTTATTGCATTCTGACTACCCCAACTAAATACCTATGCAGAAAAAGCAAGTCCCTACGAATGTGGATTTGACCCCATAGGATCCGCCCGCCTGCCCTTTTCTATGAAATTTTTCTTAGTAGCCATTACATTCTTGCTATTTGACCTAGAAATTGCACTACTACTTCCCCTTCCTTGAGCCTCACAAACAAATAAACTATCAACCATACTTATCATAGCTCTCCTACTAATCTCTCTATTAGCCGCAAGCCTGGCCTACGAATGAACCCAAAAAGGACTAGAGTGAACTGAATATGATAATTAGTTTAAACTAAAACAAATGATTTCGACTCATTAGATTGTAGCTCACCCTATAATTATCAAATGTCCATAGTCTATGTTAATATATTCCTGGCCTTCATCATATCACTTATGGGACTATTAATGTATCGGTCCCACTTAATATCCTCCCTCCTATGCCTAGAAGGCATAATATTATCCCTATTTGTTATGATAACCATGGCAATTCTAAATAATCATTTTACACTAGCTAGCATGACTCCTATTATCCTGCTAGTATTTGCAGCCTGCGAGGCGGCACTGGGCTTATCCCTACTAGTAATGGTCTCAAATACATATGGTACCGACTATGTACAAAACCTAAATCTCCTACAATGCTAAAAATTATTATCCCCACTATTATACTCATACCAATAACATGACTATCAAAGCCCAATATAATCTGAATTAACTCGACTACCTACAGTCTCCTGATCAGCCTTATTAGCCTCTCCTATTTAAACCAACTAGGCGATAACAGCCTAAACCTCTCATTACTATTCTTCTCAGACTCACTCTCCGCACCTCTACTAGTACTAACAACATGACTCCTGCCACTAATGCTTATGGCTAGTCAATCACACCTGTCAAAAGAGACCTTGGCCCGAAAAAAACTATATATCACAACACTTATCGTTTTGCAACTTCTTTTAATCATAACATTTACCGCTACAGAACTAATTATATTTTACATTCTATTTGAAGCCACACTAATCCCCACCCTTATCATTATTACTCGGTGGGGTAACCAGACGGAGCGACTAAACGCCGGCCTATATTTTTTATTCTACACCCTGCTGGGCTCACTGCCCCTCCTGGTCGCACTACTATATATTCAAAACACAACAGGGACTTTAAATTTCCTAATCATTCAGTACTGAGCCAAACCGATCTCAGCCACCTGATCTAATATCCTTCTCTGACTAGCATGCATAATAGCATTCATAGTAAAAATACCCCTATACGGACTCCACCTGTGACTGCCAAAAGCACATGTTGAAGCCCCCATTGCCGGCTCAATGGTACTTGCTGCCGTACTATTAAAACTAGGGGGATATGGAATGATGCGTATTACAATTCTACTTAACCCCACAACAAACCAAATAGCATACCCCTTCATAATGTTGTCCCTATGAGGAATAGTTATAACAAGTTCTATCTGTCTACGCCAGACAGACCTAAAGTCCTTAATCGCATACTCATCAGTAAGCCACATAGCCCTAGTAATTGTAGCTGTGCTAATCCAAACACCCTGAAGTTACACAGGAGCTACAGCCCTTATAATCGCCCACGGACTAACTTCCTCAATATTATTTTGCCTTGCAAACTCAAACTACGAACGAGTCCACAGCCGAACAATAATCCTAGCACGAGGCCTACAAACCATCCTTCCTCTAATAGCTGCCTGATGACTACTAGCCAGTCTCGCGAACCTAGCTCTGCCTCCTACCATCAACCTAATTGGGGAACTATTTGTAGTAGTAGCCTCCTTCTCATGATCTAACTTAACTATCACTCTCATAGGCACAAATATTATCATCACAGCCTTATATACCCTCTATATACTTATCACAACCCAACGAGGTAAGTACCCACATCATATTAAAAACATTAACCCATCATTTACACGAGAAAACGCCCTAATAGCCCTTCACTTGCTCCCACTCCTCCTCTTATCCCTCAACCCCAAAATCGTACTGGGTCCTATTTATTGTAAATATAGTTTAACAAAAACATTAGATTGTGGATCTAACAATAGAAGTGCAAATCTTCCTATTTACCGAAAAAGTATGCGAGAACTGCTAATTCATGCCCCCACGTATAAAAGCGTGGCTTTTTCAACTTTTATAGGATAGAAGTAATCCATTGGCCTTAGGAGCCAAAAAATTGGTGCAACTCCAAATAAAAGTAATAAACCTATTTACCTCTTTTATACTCACTGCAATATTCATTCTACTCCTACCCATCATTACATCCAACACTCAACTATACAAAAACAACCTGTACCCTCACTATGTAAAAACTACAATCTCTTATGCCTTTACCATCAGCATAATTCCGGCTATAGTATTTATTTCTTCCGGACAGGAAACAATTATCTCAAACTGACACTGATTATCAATCCAAACCCTTAAATTGTCACTAAGTTTTAAACTAGACTATTTCTCAATCATCTTCATCCCTGTAGCACTTTTCGTTACATGATCAATTATAGAGTTCTCAATATGATACATACACACAGACCCCTATATTAACCGATTCTTCAAGTATCTCCTCATATTTCTAATCACCATAATAATCCTAGTAACTGCCAATAACCTATTCCAACTGTTTATTGGCTGAGAGGGGGTAGGAATCATATCCTTCCTGCTAATCGGATGGTGATATGGTCGAGCAGACGCAAACACTGCTGCCCTGCAGGCAATTCTCTACAACCGCATCGGAGACGTGGGGTTTATCACAGCCATAGCATGATTTCTCACCAATATAAATGCATGAGACTTTCAACAAATCTTTATCACCCAGCATGAAAACCTAAATATCCCACTACTAGGGCTTCTCTTAGCAGCCACGGGTAAGTCTGCCCAATTTGGCCTACACCCATGACTACCATCAGCCATAGAGGGTCCAACCCCCGTTTCTGCCCTACTCCACTCAAGTACAATAGTTGTAGCCGGAGTCTTTCTATTAATCCGCTTCTACCCGCTCATAGAACAAAATAAAACCACACAAACCCTTACCCTATGCCTAGGAGCCATCACAACCTTATTCACAGCCATCTGTGCCCTCACACAAAATGACATTAAAAAAATCGTTGCCTTCTCAACTTCAAGCCAATTAGGCCTAATAATCGTTACCATCGGAATCAACCAACCCTACCTTGCATTCCTGCACATCTGTACGCACGCATTTTTCAAAGCAATATTATTCATGTGCTCTGGATCAATTATCCACAGCTTAAATGATGAACAAGACATTCGAAAAATAGGCGGACTATACAAGCCAATACCCTTCACCACCACCTCCCTCATCATCGGAAGTCTCGCATTAACAGGCATACCTTTTCTAACAGGCTTTTACTCCAAGGACCTAATCATCGAGACAGCCAACACGTCGTATACCAACGCCTGAGCCCTATTGGTCACTCTCATCGCTACATCTCTCACAGCCGCCTACAGTACTCGAATCATATTCTTCGCACTCCTAGGACAACCCCGATTTAACTCCCTAAGTCCAATCAATGAAAATAACCCCCACCTTATCAACTCCATCAAACGTCTCTTAATTGGAAGCATTTTTGCAGGATACCTGATCTCCCACAACATTCCCCCGACAACCATCCCACAAATAACTATACCCCACTATCTAAAGCTGACCGCCCTTGCTGCAACCATTACAGGCTTCATCCTAGCATTAGAACTTAACCTCGCGGCTAAAAACTTAAAATTTAAACATCCCTCAGACCTCTTTAAGTTTTCCAACCTCCTAGGGTACTTTCCAATCGTAATACACCGCCTCCCATCAACAATAAGCTTAACTATAAGCCAAAAATCCGCATCGATACTATTAGATATAATCTGGCTAGAAAATGTATTACCAAAATCCATCTCCCACTTCCAAATAAAAATATCAACCATCGTATCTAATCAGAAAGGACTAGTTAAGCTTTACTTCTTATCCTTCATAATCACCTTAGCCCTTAGCTTACTCCTACTTAGTTTCCACGAGTAACCTCTATAATCACCAACACACCAATAAGCAAGGACCAACCAGTAACAACCACCAACCATGTTCCATAACTATACAGTGCTGCAATCCCCATGGCCTCCTCACTAAAAAACCCCGAATCACCCGTATCATAAATCACTCAATCACCTGCACCATTAAACTTAAACACAACCTCGACTTCATCTTCTTTTAAAATATAGCAAGCAGTTAACAACTCCGCTAGCACCCCTGTAATAAATGCACCCAATACAGCCTTATTAGACGTCCATGCCTCAGGGTAAGGCTCAGTAGCCATAGCTGTAGTATACCCAAACACCACAAGCATACCCCCCAAATAAATTAAAAAAACCATTAAACCTAAAAATGATCCCCCAAAATTCAATACAATACCACAACCAATACCACCAGCCACAATCAAACCAAACCCACCATAAATAGGAGAAGGCTTTGAAGAAAAACTCACAAAGCTCACCACAAAGATTGTACTTAAAATAAATACAATGTATGTTATCATAATTCTTACATGGAATCTAACCATGACTAATGATATGAAAAACCATCGTTGTATTTCAACTATAAGAACTTAATGACCAACATTCGAAAATCTCACCCCCTTATCAAGATCATCAACCACTCATTCATTGATCTTCCTGCTCCATCCAATATCTCAGCATGATGGAACTTTGGTTCCCTACTAGGAGTGTGTTTAATCCTACAAATTCTTACTGGTCTCTTCCTAGCCATACACTACACGTCAGATACAATAACCGCTTTCTCATCAGTCACCCATATCTGCCGCGACGTAAATTACGGCTGAATCATCCGATATTTACACGCCAATGGAGCCTCCATATTCTTTATCTGCCTATACATACACGTAGGACGAGGAATATACTACGGCTCCTACACTTTCTCAGAAACATGAAATATTGGAATCGTACTATTATTCACAGTCATAGCTACAGCTTTCATAGGATATGTCCTACCATGGGGCCAAATATCCTTTTGAGGGGCAACCGTAATCACCAACCTCCTATCGGCAATCCCATATATTGGAACCAATCTAGTAGAGTGGATCTGAGGAGGCTTCTCAGTAGACAAAGCCACCCTAACACGATTCTTTGCCTTCCACTTCATCCTTCCATTCATCATCTCAGCCCTAGCAGCAGTCCATCTCCTATTCCTTCATGAGACAGGATCCAATAACCCCTCAGGAGTGGTATCCGACTCAGACAAAATCCCATTTCACCCATACTACACAATCAAAGATATCCTGGGCCTCCTAGTACTAATCCTAATACTCATGCTACTCGTCCTATTCTCACCAGACCTATTAGGAGACCCCGATAACTATACCCCCGCCAACCCTCTAAACACCCCTCCCCACATCAAGCCCGAATGATATTTCCTATTTGCATACGCAATCCTCCGATCTATTCCCAATAAGCTAGGAGGAGTTTTAGCCCTAGTTCTATCTATCTTAACCTTAGCTATCATCCCCGCTCTCCACACTTCTAAACAACGAGGAATAATGTTTCGACCACTAAGCCAATGCTTATTCTGATTACTAGTAGCGGACCTTCTGACCCTAACATGAATTGGCGGCCAACCTGTAGAACACCCCTTCATCACCATCGGCCAACTGGCCTCCATCCTATACTTCTCTATCCTTCTAATCCTAATACCTATCTCAGGCATTATTGAAAATCGCCTCCTTAAATGAAGAGTCTTTGTAGTATATACAATACCTTGGTCTTGTAAACCAAAAAAGGAGAATATGCACCCTCCCTAAGACTTCAAGGAAGAAGCAACAGCCCCACCATCAGCACCCAAAGCTGAAATTCTTTCTTAAACTATTCCTTGCTAATACCAAAAAGCAACCCCATAACTTCCATAATTCATATATTGCATATACTCATACTGTGCTTGCCCAGTATGTCCTCATCTTTCCGCAATAAAGCAAGTGAAAACTCTCAATTCTTACAATACAAACTCGCAAGTAAGATAACCAACTGACCTTTTCCTCATGCATATCATGCACCAACCACTCGCCCCATGAATATTAAGCATGTACAGTAGTTTATATATATTACATAAGACATACTATGTATATCGTGCATTAACTGCTTGTCCCCATGAATATTAAGCATGTACAGTAGTTTATATATATTACATAAGACATACTATGTATATCGTGCATTAACTGCTTGTCCCCATGAATATTAAGCATGTACAGTAGTTTATATATATTACATAAGACATACTATGTATATCGTGCATTAACTGCTTGTCCCCATGAATATTAAGCATGTACAGTAGTTTATATATATTACATAAGACATAATAGTGCTTAATCGTGCATATTCATGATTTCCAACAGTCTCTTATGGACCTCAACTGTCCGAAAGAGCTTAATCACCTGGCCTCGAGAAACCAGCAACCCTTGCTTGAGCGTGTACCTCTTCTCGCTCCGGGCCCATTTCAACGTGGGGGTGTCTATAATGGAACTATACCTGGCATCTGGTTCTTACTTCAGGGCCATGACGTTCTTAAATCCAATCCTTCAACTCTCTCAAATGGGACATCTCGATGGGTTAATGACTAATCAGCCCATGATCACACATAACTGTGGTGTCATGCATTTGGTATTTTTAATTTTTAGGGGGTCGAACTTGCTATGACTCAGCTATGACCTAAAGGTCCTGACTCAGTCAAATATAATGTAGCTGGGCTTATTCTCTATGCGGGGGTTCCACACGTACAACAAGCAAGGTGTTATTCAGTCAATGGTCGCAGGACATATACTTAAATCCCTATTGTTCCACAGGACACGGCATGCGCGCACCCACGTATACGCGTACACGTACACACGTACACACGTATACACGTACACGTACACACGTACACACGTATACACGTACACGTACACACGTATACACGTATACACGTACACGTACACACGTATACACGTATACACGTATACACGTATACGCGTACACGTACACACGTACACACGTACACACGTACACACGTACACACGTACACACGTACACACGTACACACGTACACACGTACACACGTACACACGTACACACGTACACACGTACACACGTACACACGTACACACGTACACACGTACACACGTATACACGTATACACGTATACACGTATACACGTATACACGTATACACTATACACATGCAAACTTTTTTGATTTTAGTAAATAATTAGCTTAAACAAACCCCCCTTACCCCCCGTTAACCCTATTTGTTACAATACGTGTTTATTTCTGTCTTGCCAAACCCCAAAAACAAGACTAAACCGTATCTAAGCATAGAGCTTAAGAGTTAACGTTTACAAACTTTACCAACCCCATTATTACCAATTATTAATACTAAATCATAACTTTGTTCGCAGTATCTATAGATACGCCAACCCGATCTCTAACTCGTCCCTATTGAACAATATTTACACACCCAACAATCCTATATCTTGGTTCATGTAGCTTAAAAACACAAAGCAAGGCACTGAAAATGCCTGGATGAGTCGCCAGACTCCATAAACATAGAGGTTTGGTCCTAGCCTTTCCATTAGTTATTAATAAAATTACACATGCAAGCCTCCGCATCCCGGTGAAAATGCCCTCTAAGTCACCCAGTGATTCAAAGGAGCTGGTATCAAGCACACAACCATTGTAGCTCATAACACCTTGCTCAGCCACACCCCCACGGGATACAGCAGTGATAAAAATTAAGCTATGAATGAAAGTTCGACTAAGTTATATTAAATTAGGGTTGGTAAATTTCGTGCCAGCCACCGCGGTCATACGATTAACCCAAACCAATGGACCTACGGCGTAAAGCGTGTTACAGAAGAGAAGCATACTAAAGTTAAACCTTAACTAGGCTGTAAAAAGCTGCAGTTAACATAAAAATACAGCACGAAAGTAACTTTAATATTTCCGACCACACGATAGCTAAGATCCAAACTGGGATTAGATACCCCACTATGCTTAGCCCTAAACCTAGATAGTTAGCTCAAACAAAACTATCCGCCAGAGAACTACTAGCAACAGCTTAAAACTCAAAGGACTTGGCGGTGCTTTATATCCCTCTAGAGGAGCCTGTTCTATAATCGATAAACCCCGATAAACCTCACCATCTCTTGCTAATTCAGCCTATATACCGCCATCTTCAGCAAACCCTAAAAAGGAAGAAAAGTAAGCACAAGTATCTTGACACAAAAAAGTTAGGTCAAGGTGTAGCCCATGAGATGGGAAGCAATGGGCTACATTTTCTACAACTAGAACATCCACGAAAATCCTTATGAAATTAAGAATTCAAGGAGGATTTAGTAGTAAATTTGAGAATAGAGAGCTCAATTGAATTGGGCCATGAAGCACGCACACACCGCCCGTCACCCTCCTCAAGTGGTCAAACCCTGAAGAAACCTATTCAAACCATTACATCCACAAGAGGAGACAAGTCGTAACAAGGTAAGCATACTGGAAAGTGTGCTTGGATGACAAGATGTAGCTTAAACAAAGCATCTGGCTTACACCCAGAAGATTTCATATTAAACTGACCATCTTGAGCCAAAGCTAGCCCAATCATCTACAAACGCAATTAACATCAGAAAGTAAAATAAAACATTTAGTTGCCCCATAAAAGTATAGGAGATAGAAATTTAACTTGGCGCTATAGAGAAAGTACCGCAAGGGAAAGATGAAAGAAAAAACTAAAAGCACTATACAGCAAAGATTACCCCTTGTACCTTTTGCATAATGAATTAGCTAGAATAACCTAACAAAGAGAACTTCAGCTAGGCCCCCCGAAACCAGACGAGCTACCCATGAACAATCTATTACAGGATGAACTCATCTATGTCGCAAAATAGTGAGAAGATTTGTGGGTAGAGGTGAAAAGCCTAACGAGCCTGGTGATAGCTGGTTGCCCAGAACAGAATCTTAGTTCAACTTTAAACTTACCTCAAAACCCTGAAATTCCAATGTAAGTTTAAAATATAGTCTAAAAAGGTACAGCTTTTTAGAATTAGGATACAGCCTTAATTAGAGAGTAAGCATAAACACAAACCATAGTTGGCCTAAAAGCAGCCACCAATTAAGAAAGCGTTCAAGCTCAACAATCAGAACATCTCAATGTCAAAAAACGCAACCAACTCCTAATTTAAAACTGGGCTAATCTATTTAATAATAGAAGCAATAATGCTAATATGAGTAACAAGAAATATTTCTCCCGTGCATAAGCTTATATCAGAACGGATAACCACTGATAGTTAACAACAAGATAAATACAACCTAACTACAAGCAAACATATCAAGCTAATTGTTAACCCAACACAGGCATGCAACTCAAGGAAAGATTAAAAGAAGTAAAAGGAACTCGGCAAACACAAGCCCCGCCTGTTTACCAAAAACATCACCTCTAGCATTTCCAGTATTAGAGGCACTGCCTGCCCAGTGACATCAGTTAAACGGCCGCGGTATCCTGACCGTGCAAAGGTAGCATAATCATTTGTTCCTTAAATAGGGACTTGTATGAATGGCCACACGAGGGCTTTACTGTCTCTTACTTCCAATCCGTGAAATTGACCTTCCCGTGAAGAGGCGGGAATATGACAATAAGACGAGAAGACCCTATGGAGCTTTAATTAACCGACCCAAAGAGATCTTGATAATCAACCGACAGGGATAACATACCTCTACCATGGGCCGACAATTTAGGTTGGGGTGACCTCGGAGAATAAAACAACCTCCGAGTGATTTAAATCTAGACTAACTAGTCGAAAGTACTACATCACTTATTGATCCAAAAACTTGATCAACGGAACAAGTTACCCTAGGGATAACAGCGCAATCCTATTTTAGAGTCCATATCGACAATAGGGTTTACGACCTCGATGTTGGATCAGGACATCCCGATGGTGCAGCAGCTATCAAAGGTTCGTTTGTTCAACGATTAAAGTCCTACGTGATCTGAGTTCAGACCGGAGTAATCCAGGTCGGTTTCTATCTATTAAATAATTTCTCCCAGTACGAAAGGACAAGAGAAATAGGGCCCACTTTGCTAAAGCGCCTTTAACCAAATAGATGATATAATCTCAATCTAGACAGTTTATCCAAACATATCACCCGTAGAGCTCGGGTTTGTTAGGGTGGCAGAGCCCGGCAATTGCATAAAACTTAAGCTTTTATCATCAGAGGTTCAACTCCTCTCCCTAACAACATGTTCATAGTCAACATCCTCTCACTAACTATCCCTATTCTCCTCGCCGTAGCCTTCCTAACCCTAGTTGAACGTAAAGTACTGGGTTACATACAACTCCGCAAAGGACCAAACGTCGTAGGACCATACGGCCTACTCCAACCCATTGCAGACGCCATGAAACTCTTCACTAAAGAGCCCCTCCGACCCCTCACATCTTCCACATTCATATTCATTATAGCACCCATCCTAGCCCTTACACTAGCCCTAACTATATGAATCCCGCTGCCCATACCATACCCACTCATTAACATAAACCTAGGAGTACTATTTATACTAGCCATATCCAGCCTGGCCGTCTACTCCATTCTATGATCCGGATGGGCCTCAAACTCAAAATACGCCCTAATTGGAGCCCTACGAGCTGTAGCCCAAACAATCTCATATGAAGTCACACTAGCCATCATCCTCTTATCAGTACTACTAATAAACGGATCCTTCACATTAGCCACACTAATTACCACTCAAGAATTTATCTGACTTGTTATCCCTGCATGACCCCTGGCCATAATATGATTCATTTCTACACTAGCAGAAACCAACCGAGCCCCGTTTGACCTCACAGAGGGGGAATCAGAACTCGTTTCCGGATTTAACGTAGAATACGCAGCAGGTCCCTTTGCCCTGTTTTTTCTAGCAGAATACGCCAACATCATCATAATAAATATCCTCACAACAATCCTATTCTTCGGAGCATTTCACAGCCCCTATATACCAGAACTATATACCACCAACTTCACTATAAAAACCCTGATTCTAACAACCACCTTCCTATGAATCCGAGCATCTTACCCACGATTCCGATACGACCAATTAATACACCTCCTATGAAAAAGCTTTCTACCCCTTACCCTAGCCTTATGCATATGACACGTCTCCCTGCCCATCATCACAGCAAGCATTCCGCCTCAAACATAAGAAATATGTCTGACAAAAGAGTTACTTTGATAGAGTAAAACATAGAGGTCCAAATCCTCTTATTTCTAGAATTATAGGAATCGAACCTAATCCTAAGAATCCAAAAATCTTCGTGCTACCAGTACTACACCACATTCTAAAGTAAGGTCAGCTAAATAAGCTATCGGGCCCATACCCCGAAAATGTTGGTTTATACCCTTCCCATACTAATCAAACCCCCTATTCTTATTATCATTATATCAACCGTTATCTCAGGAACTATAATCGTAATAACAGCATCCCATTGACTTATGGTCTGAATCGGCTTCGAAATAAACCTATTGGCCATCATTCCCATCCTCATAAAAAAATATAACCCACGAACCACAGAAGCAGCCACAAAATACTTCCTAACACAAGCAACCGCTTCAATACTCCTAATAATAGGAATCATCATCAACCTACTGCACTCAGGACAATGAACTGTATCAAAAGATCTCAACCCCATAGCATCTACTGTAATAACAACCGCCCTAGCAATAAAACTAGGACTAGCCCCATTCCACTTCTGAGTGCCCGAAGTCACACAGGGAATCTCCATATCCTCAGGCTTAGTCCTACTCACATGACAAAAAATCGCCCCACTATCAATCCTATACCAAATCTCACCCACCATTAACCCCAACCTACTCTTAACAATAGCCATTATATCAGTTATAGTCGGAGGCTGAGGAGGACTTAACCAAACCCAGCTACGAAAAATCATAGCATACTCCTCAATTGCCCACATAGGCTGGATAGCAGCCATCATAATATATAGCCCCACAATAATAATTTTAAACCTGACCATCTACATTATTATAACACTAACCACCTTCATACTATTCATATATAACTCCACCACAACAACATCATCCCTATCACAGACATGAAATAAAGCACCTCTAATCACTTCATTTATCCTAGTACTAATAATATCTCTAGGCGGCCTCCCTCCACTCTCCGGCTTCATCCCAAAATGGATAATCATTCAAGAACTAACTAAAAACGAAATAATTATAATACCCACACTGCTGGCTATAACCGCCCTACTTAACCTGTACTTCTATATACGACTAACATATGCTACTACACTAACTATATTTCCCTCAAACAACTGCATAAAGATAAAATGACGATTCGAATGCACAAAAAAAATAATCTTCTTACCCCCCTTAATTGTAATATCTACCATACTGCTACCACTCGCACCAATACTATCCATCCTAGATTAGAAGTTTAGGTTAAATTAGACCAAGAGCCTTCAAAGCTCTAAGTAAGCCCTAGCAGACTTAACTTCTGCATACCAACTAACCCTTAAGGACTGCAAGAGTCTATCTCACATCAATTGATTGCAAATCAAACACTTTAATTAAGCTAAGCCCTTACTAGATTGGTGGGCCCCAACCCCACGAAATTTTAGTTAACAGCTAAATACCCTAATCAACTGGCTTCAATCTACTTCTCCCGCCGTCTGGAAAAAAAAGGCGGGAGAAGCCCCGGCAGCCTCAAGCTGCTTCTTTGAATTTGCAATTCAATATGACACTCACTGCAGGACTTGGTAAAAAGAGGACTGAACCTCTGTCTTTAGATTTACAGTCTAATGCTTACTCAGCCATTTTACCTATGTTCATAAACCGCTGACTATTTTCAACCAATCACAAAGATATTGGAACTCTCTACCTTCTATTTGGCGCCTGGGCTGGTATGGTGGGGACTGCTCTCAGTCTCTTAATCCGAGCTGAGCTAGGTCAACCTGGCACACTATTAGGGGACGACCAGATTTATAATGTAGTCGTCACCGCCCATGCTTTTGTAATAATCTTCTTCATAGTGATGCCTATCATGATTGGAGGATTCGGAAACTGATTAGTCCCATTAATGATTGGGGCTCCCGACATAGCATTCCCTCGAATGAATAATATGAGCTTCTGACTCCTCCCTCCATCTTTCCTACTTTTGCTCGCATCATCTATGGTAGAGGCTGGAGCAGGGACTGGGTGGACAGTATACCCACCTCTAGCCGGTAACCTAGCTCATGCAGGAGCATCCGTAGATCTAACTATTTTTTCACTGCACCTGGCAGGTGTCTCCTCAATCTTAGGTGCTATTAATTTTATTACTACTATTATCAATATAAAACCCCCTGCTATATCCCAATATCAAACACCCCTGTTTGTCTGATCGGTTTTAATCACTGCTGTATTACTACTTCTATCACTGCCAGTTTTAGCAGCAGGCATCACTATACTACTGACAGATCGAAATCTAAACACCACATTTTTTGACCCCGCCGGAGGAGGGGATCCTATCTTATATCAACACCTATTCTGATTTTTCGGTCACCCAGAAGTCTACATTTTAATTTTACCCGGGTTTGGAATAATTTCACATATTGTCACCTATTACTCAGGTAAAAAGGAACCTTTTGGCTATATGGGAATGGTTTGAGCTATAATATCAATTGGCTTTCTGGGCTTTATTGTATGAGCCCATCACATGTTCACTGTAGGGATAGACGTGGACACACGAGCATACTTTACATCAGCTACTATAATTATTGCTATTCCCACTGGGGTAAAAGTATTTAGCTGACTGGCTACTCTTCATGGGGGTAATATCAAATGGTCCCCCGCCATGCTATGAGCCCTGGGATTCATTTTCCTATTTACCGTAGGGGGCTTAACAGGAATTGTACTGGCAAATTCCTCATTAGATATTGTCCTTCACGACACATACTACGTAGTAGCCCACTTCCACTACGTATTGTCAATAGGAGCAGTATTTGCTATCATAGGGGGTTTCGTTCATTGATTCCCCCTATTCTCAGGATACACTCTTGATGACACTTGGGCAAAAATTCATTTTACGATTATGTTTGTAGGCGTCAATATAACGTTTTTCCCTCAGCATTTTCTAGGCCTGTCCGGAATGCCCCGACGTTATTCTGACTATCCAGACGCATACACAACTTGAAACACAGTCTCATCAATAGGCTCTTTTATTTCACTAACAGCAGTAATACTAATAGTTTTTATAGTGTGAGAAGCTTTTGCATCAAAGCGAGAAGTGGCTACAGTGGAACTAACCACAACTAACCTTGAATGGCTACATGGATGCCCTCCTCCGTATCACACATTTGAAGAGCCAACCTATGTGCTGCTAAAATAAGAAAGGAAGGAATCGAACCCCCTCAGACTGGTTTCAAGCCAATACCATAACCACTATGTCTTTCTCAATCAAGAAGTATTAGTAAAACAATTACATAACTTTGTCAAGGTTAAATTATAGGTTTAAGCCCTATGTACTTCCATGGCATACCCCTTTCAACTAGGTCTCCAAGACGCTACATCTCCCATTATAGAAGAACTCTTACACTTCCATGATCACACACTAATAATTGTATTCCTAATCAGCTCCCTAGTTCTATATATCATCTCACTAATACTGACAACCAAACTCACGCACACAAGCACAATAGATGCCCAAGAAGTAGAAACCGTCTGAACTATCCTACCGGCTATTATCTTAATTCTCATTGCCCTGCCCTCCCTGCGAATTCTCTATATAATAGATGAGATTAATGACCCCTCTCTTACTGTAAAGACCATAGGACATCAATGATATTGAAGCTATGAATACACTGACTATGAAGACCTAAGCTTTGACTCCTACATGATCCCCACTCAAGAGCTAAAACCCGGAGAACTACGACTATTAGAAGTTGATAACCGAGCAGTGCTGCCAATAGAGATGACCATTCGCATGTTAATCTCATCAGAAGACGTATTACACTCATGAGCCGTCCCATCCCTGGGCCTAAAAACTGACGCCATTCCAGGCCGACTAAACCAAACAACCCTAATGGGCACACGACCTGGACTATATTATGGTCAATGCTCAGAAATCTGTGGCTCAAACCATAGTTTTATACCCATTGTCCTTGAATTAGTCCCACTATCGTACTTTGAAAAATGATCCGCGTCTGTACTGTAAATTCATTAAGAAGCTAAACTAGCGTTAACCTTTTAAGTTAAAAACTGGGAGTTTAAATCTCCCCTTAATGACATGCCACAGTTAGATACATCAACCTGATTTATTACTATTGTTTCAATAATTATAACACTATTTATTATATTTCAACTAAAAATCTCAAAACACCTGTATCCATCAAGCCCAGAGCCCAAATCTATAGCTGCACTAAAACAACTTAATCCTTGAGAAAAAAAATGAACGAAAATCTATTCACCTCTTTCACTACCCCAACAATAATAGGACTGCCCATTGTCATACTAATTATTATATTCCCCAGTATTCTATTCCCCTCGCCCAGTCGACTAATTAACAATCGTCTAATCTCACTCCAACAGTGATTAGTACAATTAACATCAAAACAAATACTAGCCATTCACAACCACAAAGGGCAAACTTGGGCTCTAATACTCATATCTCTCATTCTATTCATTGGATCAACAAACCTGTTGGGCCTACTGCCCCACTCATTTACCCCAACTACCCAATTATCAATAAACTTAGGAATAGCTATTCCCCTATGAGCCGGCACCGTAATTACTGGGTTTCGCCACAAAACTAAAGCATCCCTAGCCCACTTTCTACCACAAGGGACACCGATCCCCCTGATCCCCATGCTTGTAGTTATTGAAACTATTAGCCTTTTCATCCAACCCGTGGCTCTGGCCGTACGACTTACAGCCAACATTACTGCGGGCCACTTATTAATGCACTTAATCGGAGGAGCTGCTCTGGCCCTAATAAACATTAGTACCTCTATTGCTCTAATTACCTTTATTATCCTTATCCTACTGACAGTCCTTGAATTCGCTGTAGCCCTAATCCAAGCTTATGTCTTTACCCTACTTGTAAGCCTGTATTTACATGACAACACTTAATGACCCATCAAACCCACGCATATCACATAGTTAACCCCAGTCCATGGCCACTTACGGGAGCCCTTTCGGCCCTACTGATAACTTCAGGCCTGGCTATATGATTCCACTATAACTCAACACTGCTACTAACTCTAGGAATAACCACCAATCTGCTGACTATATATCAATGGTGACGTGATATTATCCGGGAAAGCACATTTCAAGGTCACCACACACCCATCGTTCAAAAGGGTCTCCGCTACGGAATAATTCTTTTTATCATCTCGGAAGTATTCTTCTTCGCAGGCTTTTTCTGGGCCTTCTATCACTCGAGTCTGGCCCCAACTCCCGAATTAGGAGGATGCTGGCCACCAACAGGTATTATTCCCCTAAACCCCCTAGAAGTTCCACTACTCAACACCTCCGTACTTTTAGCTTCCGGAGTGTCAATCACTTGAGCTCACCATAGTTTAATGGAAGGGAGTCGAAAACACATACTCCAGGCACTATTTATTACAATCTCCCTGGGAGTCTACTTCACTCTCCTCCAAGCCTCCGAATATTACGAAACACCGTTTACAATCTCAGATGGAGTCTACGGATCCACCTTCTTCATAGCTACAGGATTCCACGGATTACACGTAATTATCGGCTCTACTTTCCTAATTGTATGCTTCTTGCGCCAACTAAAATATCACTTCACATCGAGCCACCACTTTGGATTTGAAGCCGCTGCCTGATATTGGCACTTCGTAGACGTGGTTTGACTGTTCCTATACGTTTCTATTTATTGATGAGGATCCTATTCCCTTAGTATTAACAAGTACAGTTGACTTCCAATCAACCAGTTTCGGTATAGTCCGAAGGGGAATAATAAACGTAATACTCGCCCTGCTCACTAATACACTTCTATCCATGCTACTCGTATTTATTGCATTCTGACTACCCCAACTAAATACCTATGCAGAAAAAGCAAGTCCCTACGAATGTGGATTTGACCCCATAGGATCCGCCCGCCTGCCCTTTTCTATGAAATTTTTCTTAGTAGCCATTACATTCTTGCTATTTGACCTAGAAATTGCACTACTACTTCCCCTTCCTTGAGCCTCACAAACAAATAAACTATCAACCATACTTATCATAGCTCTCCTACTAATCTCTCTATTAGCCGCAAGCCTGGCCTACGAATGAACCCAAAAAGGACTAGAGTGAACTGAATATGATAATTAGTTTAAACTAAAACAAATGATTTCGACTCATTAGATTGTAGCTCACCCTATAATTATCAAATGTCCATAGTCTATGTTAATATATTCCTGGCCTTCATCATATCACTTATGGGACTATTAATGTATCGGTCCCACTTAATATCCCTCCCTCCTATGCCTAGAAGGCATAATATTATCCCTATTTGTTATGATAACCATGGCAATTCTAAATAATCATTTTACACTAGCTAGCATGACTCCTATTATCCTGCTAGTATTTGCAGCCTGCGAGGCGGCACTGGGCTTATCCCTACTAGTAATGGTCTCAAATACATATGGTACCGACTATGTACAAAACCTAAATCTCCTACAATGCTAAAAATTATTATCCCCACTATTATACTCATACCAATAACATGACTATCAAAGCCCAATATAATCTGAATTAACTCGACTACCTACAGTCTCCTGATCAGCCTTATTAGCCTCTCCTATTTAAACCAACTAGGCGATAACAGCCTAAACCTCTCATTACTATTCTTCTCAGACTCACTCTCCGCACCTCTACTAGTACTAACAACATGACTCCTGCCACTAATGCTTATGGCTAGTCAATCACACCTGTCAAAAGAGACCTTGGCCCGAAAAAAACTATATATCACAACACTTATCGTTTTGCAACTTCTTTTAATCATAACATTTACCGCTACAGAACTAATTATATTTTACATTCTATTTGAAGCCACACTAATCCCCACCCTTATCATTATTACTCGGTGGGGTAACCAGACGGAGCGACTAAACGCCGGCCTATATTTTTTATTCTACACCCTGCTGGGCTCACTGCCCCTCCTGGTCGCACTACTATATATTCAAAACACAACAGGGACTTTAAATTTCCTAATCATTCAGTACTGAGCCAAACCGATCTCAGCCACCTGATCTAATATCCTTCTCTGACTAGCATGCATAATAGCATTCATAGTAAAAATACCCCTATACGGACTCCACCTGTGACTGCCAAAAGCACATGTTGAAGCCCCATTGCCGGCTCAATGGTACTTGCTGCCGTACTATTAAAACTAGGGGGATATGGAATGATGCGTATTACAATTCTACTTAACCCCACAACAACCAAATAGCATACCCCTTCATAATGTTGTCCCTATGAGGAATAGTTATAACAAGTTCTATCTGTCTACGCCAGACAGACCTAAAGTCCTTAATCGCATACTCATCAGTAAGCCACATAGCCCTAGTAATTGTAGCTGTGCTAATCCAAACACCCTGAAGTTACACAGGAGCTACAGCCCTTATAATCGCCCACGGACTAACTTCCTCAATATTATTTTGCCTTGCAAACTCAAACTACGAACGAGTCCACAGCCGAACAATAATCCTAGCACGAGGCCTACAAACCATCCTTCCTCTAATAGCTGCCTGATGACTACTAGCCAGTCTCGCGAACCTAGCTCTGCCTCCTACCATCAACCTAATTGGGGAACTATTTGTAGTAGTAGCCTCCTTCTCATGATCTAACTTAACTATCACTCTCATAGGCACAAATATTATCATCACAGCCTTATATACCCTCTATATACTTATCACAACCCAACGAGGTAAGTACCCACATCATATTAAAAACATTAACCCATCATTTACACGAGAAAACGCCCTAATAGCCCTTCACTTGCTCCCACTCCTCCTCTTATCCCTCAACCCCAAAATCGTACTGGGTCCTATTTATTGTAAATATAGTTTAACAAAAACATTAGATTGTGGATCTAACAATAGAAGTGCAAATCTTCCTATTTACCGAAAAAGTATGCGAGAACTGCTAATTCATGCCCCCACGTATAAAAGCGTGGCTTTTTCAACTTTTATAGGATAGAAGTAATCCATTGGCCTTAGGAGCCAAAAAATTGGTGCAACTCCAAATAAAAGTAATAAACCTATTTACCTCTTTTATACTCACTGCAATATTCATTCTACTCCTACCCATCATTACATCCAACACTCAACTATACAAAAACAACCTGTACCCTCACTATGTAAAAACTACAATCTCTTATGCCTTTACCATCAGCATAATTCCGGCTATAGTATTTATTTCTTCCGGACAGGAAACAATTATCTCAAACTGACACTGATTATCAATCCAAACCCTTAAATTGTCACTAAGTTTTAAACTAGACTATTTCTCAATCATCTTCATCCCTGTAGCACTTTTCGTTACATGATCAATTATAGAGTTCTCAATATGATACATACACACAGACCCCTATATTAACCGATTCTTCAAGTATCTCCTCATATTTCTAATCACCATAATAATCCTAGTAACTGCCAATAACCTATTCCAACTGTTTATTGGCTGAGAGGGGGTAGGAATCATATCCTTCCTGCTAATCGGATGGTGATATGGTCGAGCAGACGCAAACACTGCTGCCCTGCAGGCAATTCTCTACAACCGCATCGGAGACGTGGGGTTTATCACAGCCATAGCATGATTTCTCACCAATATAAATGCATGAGACTTTCAACAAATCTTTATCACCCAGCATGAAAACCTAAATATCCCACTACTAGGGCTTCTCTTAGCAGCCACGGGTAAGTCTGCCCAATTTGGCCTACACCCATGACTACCATCAGCCATAGAGGGTCCAACCCCCGTTTCTGCCCTACTCCACTCAAGTACAATAGTTGTAGCCGGAGTCTTTCTATTAATCCGCTTCTACCCGCTCATAGAACAAAATAAAACCACACAAACCCTTACCCTATGCCTAGGAGCCATCACAACCTTATTCACAGCCATCTGTGCCCTCACACAAAATGACATTAAAAAAATCGTTGCCTTCTCAACTTCAAGCCAATTAGGCCTAATAATCGTTACCATCGGAATCAACCAACCCTACCTTGCATTCCTGCACATCTGTACGCACGCATTTTTCAAAGCAATATTATTCATGTGCTCTGGATCAATTATCCACAGCTTAAATGATGAACAAGACATTCGAAAAATAGGCGGACTATACAAGCCAATACCCTTCACCACCACCTCCCTCATCATCGGAAGTCTCGCATTAACAGGCATACCTTTTCTAACAGGCTTTTACTCCAAGGACCTAATCATCGAGACAGCCAACACGTCGTATACCAACGCCTGAGCCCTATTGGTCACTCTCATCGCTACATCTCTCACAGCCGCCTACAGTACTCGAATCATATTCTTCGCACTCCTAGGACAACCCCGATTTAACTCCCTAAGTCCAATCAATGAAAATAACCCCCACCTTATCAACTCCATCAAACGTCTCTTAATTGGAAGCATTTTTGCAGGATACCTGATCTCCCACAACATTCCCCCGACAACCATCCCACAAATAACTATACCCCACTATCTAAAGCTGACCGCCCTTGCTGCAACCATTACAGGCTTCATCCTAGCATTAGAACTTAACCTCGCGGCTAAAAACTTAAAATTTAAACATCCTCAGACCTCTTTAAGTTTTCCAACCTCCTAGGGTACTTTCCAATCGTAATACACCGCCTCCCATCAACAATAAGCTTAACTATAAGCCAAAAATCCGCATCGATACTATTAGATATAATCTGGCTAGAAAATGTATTACCAAAATCCATCTCCCACTTCCAAATAAAAATATCAACCATCGTATCTAATCAGAAAGGACTAGTTAAGCTTTACTTCTTATCCTTCATAATCACCTTAGCCCTTAGCTTACTCCTACTTAGTTTCCACGAGTAACCTCTATAATCACCAACACACCAATAAGCAAGGACCAACCAGTAACAACCACCAACCATGTTCCATAACTATACAGTGCTGCAATCCCCATGGCCTCCTCACTAAAAAACCCCGAATCACCCGTATCATAAATCACTCAATCACCTGCACCATTAAACTTAAACACAACCTCGACTTCATCTTCTTTTAAAATATAGCAAGCAGTTAACAACTCCGCTAGCACCCCTGTAATAAATGCACCCAATACAGCCTTATTAGACGTCCATGCCTCAGGGTAAGGCTCAGTAGCCATAGCTGTAGTATACCCAAACACCACAAGCATACCCCCCAAATAAATTAAAAAAACCATTAAACCTAAAAATGATCCCCCAAAATTCAATACAATACCACAACCAATACCACCAGCCACAATCAAACCAAAACCCACCATAAATAGGAGAAGGCTTTGAAGAAAAACTCACAAAGCTCACCACAAAGATTGTACTTAAAATAAATACAATGTATGTTATCATAATTCTTACATGGAATCTAACCATGACTAATGATATGAAAAACCATCGTTGTATTTCAACTATAAGAACTTAATGACCAACATTCGAAAATCTCACCCCCTTATCAAGATCATCAACCACTCATTCATTGATCTTCCTGCTCCATCCAATATCTCAGCATGATGGAACTTTGGTTCCCTACTAGGAGTGTGTTTAATCCTACAAATTCTTACTGGTCTCTTCCTAGCCATACACTACACGTCAGATACAATAACCGCTTTCTCATCAGTCACCCATATCTGCCGCGACGTAAATTACGGCTGAATCATCCGATATTTACACGCCAATGGAGCCTCCATATTCTTTATCTGCCTATACATACACGTAGGACGAGGAATATACTACGGCTCCTACACTTTCTCAGAAACATGAAATATTGGAATCGTACTATTATTCACAGTCATAGCTACAGCTTTCATAGGATATGTCCTACCATGGGGCCAAATATCCTTTTGAGGGGCAACCGTAATCACCAACCTCCTATCGGCAATCCCATATATTGGAACCAATCTAGTAGAGTGGATCTGAGGAGGCTTCTCAGTAGACAAAGCCACCCTAACACGATTCTTTGCCTTCCACTTCATCCTTCCATTCATCATCTCAGCCCTAGCAGCAGTCCATCTCCTATTCCTTCATGAGACAGGATCCAATAACCCCTCAGGAGTGGTATCCGACTCAGACAAAATCCCATTTCACCCATACTACACAATCAAAGATATCCTGGGCCTCCTAGTACTAATCCTAATACTCATGCTACTCGTCCTATTCTCACCAGACCTATTAGGAGACCCCGATAACTATACCCCCGCCAACCCTCTAAACACCCCTC
>NW_027675851.1:0-33066 GCF_046562875.1 Panthera onca
GTAAAAAGCTGCAGTTAACATAAAAATACAGCACGAAAGTAACTTTAATATTTCCGACCACACGATAGCTAAGATCCAAACTGGGATTAGATACCCCACTATGCTTAGCCCTAAACCTAGATAGTTAGCTCAAACAAAACTATCCGCCAGAGAACTACTAGCAACAGCTTAAAACTCAAAGGACTTGGCGGTGCTTTATATCCCTCTAGAGGAGCCTGTTCTATAATCGATAAACCCCGATAAACCTCACCATCTCTTGCTAATTCAGCCTATATACCGCCATCTTCAGCAAACCCTAAAAAGGAAGAAAAGTAAGCACAAGTATCTTGACACAAAAAAGTTAGGTCAAGGTGTAGCCCATGAGATGGGAAGCAATGGGCTACATTTTCTACAACTAGAACATCCACGAAAATCCTTATGAAATTAAGAATTCAAGGAGGATTTAGTAGTAAAATTTGAGAATAGAGAGCTCAATTGAATTGGGCCATGAAGCACGCACACACCGCCCGTCCTCCTCAAGTGGTCAAACCCTGAAGAAACCTATTCAAACCATTACATCCACAAGAGGAGACAAGTCGTAACAAGGTAAGCATACTGGAAAGTGTGCTTGGATGACAAGATGTAGCTTAAACAAAGCATCTGGCTTACACCCAGAAGATTTCATATTAAACTGACCATCTTGAGCCAAAGCTAGCCCAATCATCTACAAACGCAATTAACATCAGAAAGTAAAATAAAACATTTAGTTGCCCCATAAAAGTATAGGAGATAGAAATTTAACTTGGCGCTATAGAGAAAGTACCGCAAGGGAAAGATGAAAGAAAAAACTAAAAGCACTATACAGCAAAGATTACCCCTTGTACCTTTTGCATAATGAATTAGCTAGAATAACCTAACAAAGAGAACTTCAGCTAGGCCCCCCGAAACCAGACGAGCTACCCATGAACAATCTATTACAGGATGAACTCATCTATGTCGCAAAATAGTGAGAAGATTTGTGGGTAGAGGTGAAAAGCCTAACGAGCCTGGTGATAGCTGGTTGCCCAGAACAGAATCTTAGTTCAACTTTAAACTTACCTCAAAACCCTGAAATTCCAATGTAAGTTTAAAATATAGTCTAAAAAGGTACAGCTTTTTAGAATTAGGATACAGCCTTAATTAGAGAGTAAGCATAAACACAAACCATAGTTGGCCTAAAAGCAGCCACCAATTAAGAAAGCGTTCAAGCTCAACAATCAGAACATCTCAATGTCAAAAAACGCAACCAACTCCTAATTTAAAACTGGGCTAATCTATTTAATAATAGAAGCAATAATGCTAATATGAGTAACAAGAAATATTTCTCCCGTGCATAAGCTTATATCAGAACGGATAACCACTGATAGTTAACAACAAGATAAATACAACCTAACTACAAGCAAACATATCAAGCTAATTGTTAACCCAACACAGGCATGCAACTCAAGGAAAGATTAAAAGAAGTAAAAGGAACTCGGCAAACACAAGCCCCGCCTGTTTACCAAAAACATCACCTCTAGCATTTCCAGTATTAGAGGCACTGCCTGCCCAGTGACATCAGTTAAACGGCCGCGGTATCCTGACCGTGCAAAGGTAGCATAATCATTTGTTCCTTAAATAGGGACTTGTATGAATGGCCACACGAGGGCTTTACTGTCTCTTACTTCCAATCCGTGAAATTGACCTTCCCGTGAAGAGGCGGGAATATGACAATAAGACGAGAAGACCCTATGGAGCTTTAATTAACCGACCCAAAGAGATCTTGATAATCAACCGACAGGGATAACATACCTCTACCATGGGCCGACAATTTAGGTTGGGGTGACCTCGGAGAATAAAACAACCTCCGAGTGATTTAAATCTAGACTAACTAGTCGAAAGTACTACATCACTTATTGATCCAAAAACTTGATCAACGGAACAAGTTACCCTAGGGATAACAGCGCAATCCTATTTTAGAGTCCATATCGACAATAGGGTTTACGACCTCGATGTTGGATCAGGACATCCCGATGGTGCAGCAGCTATCAAAGGTTCGTTTGTTCAACGATTAAAGTCCTACGTGATCTGAGTTCAGACCGGAGTAATCCAGGTCGGTTTCTATCTATTAAATAATTTCTCCCAGTACGAAAGGACAAGAGAAATAGGGCCCACTTTGCTAAAGCGCCTTTAACCAAATAGATGATATAATCTCAATCTAGACAGTTTATCCAAACATATCACCCGTAGAGCTCGGGTTTGTTAGGGTGGCAGAGCCCGGCAATTGCATAAAACTTAAGCTTTTATCATCAGAGGTTCAACTCCTCTCCCTAACAACATGTTCATAGTCAACATCCTCTCACTAACTATCCCTATTCTCCTCGCCGTAGCCTTCCTAACCCTAGTTGAACGTAAAGTACTGGGTTACATACAACTCCGCAAAGGACCAAACGTCGTAGGACCATACGGCCTACTCCAACCCATTGCAGACGCCATGAAACTCTTCACTAAAGAGCCCCTCCGACCCCTCACATCTTCCACATTCATATTCATTATAGCACCCATCCTAGCCCTTACACTAGCCCTAACTATATGAATCCCGCTGCCCATACCATACCCACTCATTAACATAAACCTAGGAGTACTATTTATACTAGCCATATCCAGCCTGGCCGTCTACTCCATTCTATGATCCGGATGGGCCTCAAACTCAAAATACGCCCTAATTGGAGCCCTACGAGCTGTAGCCCAAACAATCTCATATGAAGTCACACTAGCCATCATCCTCTTATCAGTACTACTAATAAACGGATCCTTCACATTAGCCACACTAATTACCACTCAAGAATTTATCTGACTTGTTATCCCTGCATGACCCCTGGCCATAATATGATTCATTTCTACACTAGCAGAAACCAACCGAGCCCCGTTTGACCTCACAGAGGGGGAATCAGAACTCGTTTCCGGATTTAACGTAGAATACGCAGCAGGTCCCTTTGCCCTGTTTTTTCTAGCAGAATACGCCAACATCATCATAATAAATATCCTCACAACAATCCTATTCTTCGGAGCATTTCACAGCCCCTATATACCAGAACTATATACCACCAACTTCACTATAAAAACCCTGATTCTAACAACCACCTTCCTATGAATCCGAGCATCTTACCCACGATTCCGATACGACCAATTAATACACCTCCTATGAAAAAGCTTTCTACCCCTTACCCTAGCCTTATGCATATGACACGTCTCCCTGCCCATCATCACAGCAAGCATTCCGCCTCAAACATAAGAAATATGTCTGACAAAAGAGTTACTTTGATAGAGTAAAACATAGAGGTCCAAATCCTCTTATTTCTAGAATTATAGGAATCGAACCTAATCCTAAGAATCCAAAAATCTTCGTGCTACCAGTACTACACCACATTCTAAAGTAAGGTCAGCTAAATAAGCTATCGGGCCCATACCCCGAAAATGTTGGTTTATACCCTTCCCATACTAATCAAACCCCCTATTCTTATTATCATTATATCAACCGTTATCTCAGGAACTATAATCGTAATAACAGCATCCCATTGACTTATGGTCTGAATCGGCTTCGAAATAAACCTATTGGCCATCATTCCCATCCTCATAAAAAAATATAACCCACGAACCACAGAAGCAGCCACAAAATACTTCCTAACACAAGCAACCGCTTCAATACTCCTAATAATAGGAATCATCATCAACCTACTGCACTCAGGACAATGAACTGTATCAAAAGATCTCAACCCCATAGCATCTACTGTAATAACAACCGCCCTAGCAATAAAACTAGGACTAGCCCCATTCCACTTCTGAGTGCCCGAAGTCACACAGGGAATCTCCATATCCTCAGGCTTAGTCCTACTCACATGACAAAAAATCGCCCCACTATCAATCCTATACCAAATCTCACCCACCATTAACCCCAACCTACTCTTAACAATAGCCATTATATCAGTTATAGTCGGAGGCTGAGGAGGACTTAACCAAACCCAGCTACGAAAAATCATAGCATACTCCTCAATTGCCCACATAGGCTGGATAGCAGCCATCATAATATATAGCCCCACAATAATAATTTTAAACCTGACCATCTACATTATTATAACACTAACCACCTTCATACTATTCATATATAACTCCACCACAACAACATCATCCCTATCACAGACATGAAATAAAGCACCTCTAATCACTTCATTTATCCTAGTACTAATAATATCTCTAGGCGGCCTCCCTCCACTCTCCGGCTTCATCCCAAATGGATAATCATTCAAGAACTAACTAAAAACGAAATAATTATAATACCCACACTGCTGGCTATAACCGCCCTACTTAACCTGTACTTCTATATACGACTAACATATGCTACTACACTAACTATATTTCCCTCAAACAACTGCATAAAGATAAAATGACGATTCGAATGCACAAAAAAAATAATCTTCTTACCCCCCTTAATTGTAATATCTACCATACTGCTACCACTCGCACCAATACTATCCATCCTAGATTAGAAGTTTAGGTTAAATTAGACCAAGAGCCTTCAAAGCTCTAAGTAAGCCCTAGCAGACTTAACTTCTGCATACCAACTAACCCTTAAGGACTGCAAGAGTCTATCTCACATCAATTGATTGCAAATCAAACACTTTAATTAAGCTAAGCCCTTACTAGATTGGTGGGCCCCAACCCCACGAAATTTTAGTTAACAGCTAAATACCCTAATCAACTGGCTTCAATCTACTTCTCCCGCCGTCTGGAAAAAAAAGGCGGGAGAAGCCCCGGCAGCCTCAAGCTGCTTCTTTGAATTTGCAATTCAATATGACACTCACTGCAGGACTTGGTAAAAAGAGGACTGAACCTCTGTCTTTAGATTTACAGTCTAATGCTTACTCAGCCATTTTACCTATGTTCATAAACCGCTGACTATTTTCAACCAATCACAAAGATATTGGAACTCTCTACCTTCTATTTGGCGCCTGGGCTGGTATGGTGGGGACTGCTCTCAGTCTCTTAATCCGAGCTGAGCTAGGTCAACCTGGCACACTATTAGGGGACGACCAGATTTATAATGTAGTCGTCACCGCCCATGCTTTTGTAATAATCTTCTTCATAGTGATGCCTATCATGATTGGAGGATTCGGAAACTGATTAGTCCCATTAATGATTGGGGCTCCCGACATAGCATTCCCTCGAATGAATAATATGAGCTTCTGACTCCTCCCTCCATCTTTCCTACTTTTGCTCGCATCATCTATGGTAGAGGCTGGAGCAGGGACTGGGTGGACAGTATACCCACCTCTAGCCGGTAACCTAGCTCATGCAGGAGCATCCGTAGATCTAACTATTTTTTCACTGCACCTGGCAGGTGTCTCCTCAATCTTAGGTGCTATTAATTTTATTACTACTATTATCAATATAAAACCCCCTGCTATATCCCAATATCAAACACCCCTGTTTGTCTGATCGGTTTTAATCACTGCTGTATTACTACTTCTATCACTGCCAGTTTTAGCAGCAGGCATCACTATACTACTGACAGATCGAAATCTAAACACCACATTTTTTGACCCCGCCGGAGGAGGGGATCCTATCTTATATCAACACCTATTCTGATTTTTCGGTCACCCAGAAGTCTACATTTTAATTTTACCCGGGTTTGGAATAATTTCACATATTGTCACCTATTACTCAGGTAAAAAGGAACCTTTTGGCTATATGGGAATGGTTTGAGCTATAATATCAATTGGCTTTCTGGGCTTTATTGTATGAGCCCATCACATGTTCACTGTAGGGATAGACGTGGACACACGAGCATACTTTACATCAGCTACTATAATTATTGCTATTCCCACTGGGGTAAAAGTATTTAGCTGACTGGCTACTCTTCATGGGGGTAATATCAAATGGTCCCCCGCCATGCTATGAGCCCTGGGATTCATTTTCCTATTTACCGTAGGGGGCTTAACAGGAATTGTACTGGCAAATTCCTCATTAGATATTGTCCTTCACGACACATACTACGTAGTAGCCCACTTCCACTACGTATTGTCAATAGGAGCAGTATTTGCTATCATAGGGGGTTTCGTTCATTGATTCCCCCTATTCTCAGGATACACTCTTGATGACACTTGGGCAAAAATTCATTTTACGATT
Source organism: Panthera onca (assembly GCF_046562875.1). Classification (NCBI taxonomy): domain Eukaryota; kingdom Metazoa; phylum Chordata; class Mammalia; order Carnivora; family Felidae; genus Panthera; species Panthera onca. The sequence continues at coordinate 6,184 of NW_027675851.1, forward strand.
ATGTTTGTAGGCGTCAATATAACGTTTTTCCCTCAGCATTTTCTAGGCCTGTCCGGAATGCCCCGACGTTATTCTGACTATCCAGACGCATACACAACTTGAAACACAGTCTCATCAATAGGCTCTTTTATTTCACTAACAGCAGTAATACTAATAGTTTTTATAGTGTGAGAAGCTTTTGCATCAAAGCGAGAAGTGGCTACAGTGGAACTAACCACAACTAACCTTGAATGGCTACATGGATGCCCTCCTCCGTATCACACATTTGAAGAGCCAACCTATGTGCTGCTAAAATAAGAAAGGAAGGAATCGAACCCCCTCAGACTGGTTTCAAGCCAATACCATAACCACTATGTCTTTCTCAATCAAGAAGTATTAGTAAAACAATTACATAACTTTGTCAAGGTTAAATTATAGGTTTAAGCCCTATGTACTTCCATGGCATACCCCTTTCAACTAGGTCTCCAAGACGCTACATCTCCCATTATAGAAGAACTCTTACACTTCCATGATCACACACTAATAATTGTATTCCTAATCAGCTCCCTAGTTCTATATATCATCTCACTAATACTGACAACCAAACTCACGCACACAAGCACAATAGATGCCCAAGAAGTAGAAACCGTCTGAACTATCCTACCGGCTATTATCTTAATTCTCATTGCCCTGCCCTCCCTGCGAATTCTCTATATAATAGATGAGATTAATGACCCCTCTCTTACTGTAAAGACCATAGGACATCAATGATATTGAAGCTATGAATACACTGACTATGAAGACCTAAGCTTTGACTCCTACATGATCCCCACTCAAGAGCTAAAACCCGGAGAACTACGACTATTAGAAGTTGATAACCGAGCAGTGCTGCCAATAGAGATGACCATTCGCATGTTAATCTCATCAGAAGACGTATTACACTCATGAGCCGTCCCATCCCTGGGCCTAAAAACTGACGCCATTCCAGGCCGACTAAACCAAACAACCCTAATGGGCACACGACCTGGACTATATTATGGTCAATGCTCAGAAATCTGTGGCTCAAACCATAGTTTTATACCCATTGTCCTTGAATTAGTCCCACTATCGTACTTTGAAAAATGATCCGCGTCTGTACTGTAAATTCATTAAGAAGCTAAACTAGCGTTAACCTTTTAAGTTAAAAACTGGGAGTTTAAATCTCCCCTTAATGACATGCCACAGTTAGATACATCAACCTGATTTATTACTATTGTTTCAATAATTATAACACTATTTATTATATTTCAACTAAAAATCTCAAAACACCTGTATCCATCAAGCCCAGAGCCCAAATCTATAGCTGCACTAAAACAACTTAATCCTTGAGAAAAAAAATGAACGAAAATCTATTCACCTCTTTCACTACCCCAACAATAATAGGACTGCCCATTGTCATACTAATTATTATATTCCCCAGTATTCTATTCCCCTCGCCCAGTCGACTAATTAACAATCGTCTAATCTCACTCCAACAGTGATTAGTACAATTAACATCAAAACAAATACTAGCCATTCACAACCACAAAGGGCAAACTTGGGCTCTAATACTCATATCTCTCATTCTATTCATTGGATCAACAAACCTGTTGGGCCTACTGCCCCACTCATTTACCCCAACTACCCAATTATCAATAAACTTAGGAATAGCTATTCCCCTATGAGCCGGCACCGTAATTACTGGGTTTCGCCACAAAACTAAAGCATCCCTAGCCCACTTTCTACCACAAGGGACACCGATCCCCCTGATCCCCATGCTTGTAGTTATTGAAACTATTAGCCTTTTCATCCAACCCGTGGCTCTGGCCGTACGACTTACAGCCAACATTACTGCGGGCCACTTATTAATGCACTTAATCGGAGGAGCTGCTCTGGCCCTAATAAACATTAGTACCTCTATTGCTCTAATTACCTTTATTATCCTTATCCTACTGACAGTCCTTGAATTCGCTGTAGCCCTAATCCAAGCTTATGTCTTTACCCTACTTGTAAGCCTGTATTTACATGACAACACTTAATGACCCATCAAACCCACGCATATCACATAGTTAACCCCAGTCCATGGCCACTTACGGGAGCCCTTTCGGCCCTACTGATAACTTCAGGCCTGGCTATATGATTCCACTATAACTCAACACTGCTACTAACTCTAGGAATAACCACCAATCTGCTGACTATATATCAATGGTGACGTGATATTATCCGGGAAAGCACATTTCAAGGTCACCACACACCCATCGTTCAAAAGGGTCTCCGCTACGGAATAATTCTTTTTATCATCTCGGAAGTATTCTTCTTCGCAGGCTTTTTCTGGGCCTTCTATCACTCGAGTCTGGCCCCAACTCCCGAATTAGGAGGATGCTGGCCACCAACAGGTATTATTCCCCTAAACCCCCTAGAAGTTCCACTACTCAACACCTCCGTACTTTTAGCTTCCGGAGTGTCAATCACTTGAGCTCACCATAGTTTAATGGAAGGGAGTCGAAAACACATACTCCAGGCACTATTTATTACAATCTCCCTGGGAGTCTACTTCACTCTCCTCCAAGCCTCCGAATATTACGAAACACCGTTTACAATCTCAGATGGAGTCTACGGATCCACCTTCTTCATAGCTACAGGATTCCACGGATTACACGTAATTATCGGCTCTACTTTCCTAATTGTATGCTTCTTGCGCCAACTAAAATATCACTTCACATCGAGCCACCACTTTGGATTTGAAGCCGCTGCCTGATATTGGCACTTCGTAGACGTGGTTTGACTGTTCCTATACGTTTCTATTTATTGATGAGGATCCTATTCCCTTAGTATTAACAAGTACAGTTGACTTCCAATCAACCAGTTTCGGTATAGTCCGAAGGGGAATAATAAACGTAATACTCGCCCTGCTCACTAATACACTTCTATCCATGCTACTCGTATTTATTGCATTCTGACTACCCCAACTAAATACCTATGCAGAAAAAGCAAGTCCCTACGAATGTGGATTTGACCCCATAGGATCCGCCCGCCTGCCCTTTTCTATGAAATTTTTCTTAGTAGCCATTACATTCTTGCTATTTGACCTAGAAATTGCACTACTACTTCCCCTTCCTTGAGCCTCACAAACAAATAAACTATCAACCATACTTATCATAGCTCTCCTACTAATCTCTCTATTAGCCGCAAGCCTGGCCTACGAATGAACCCAAAAAGGACTAGAGTGAACTGAATATGATAATTAGTTTAAACTAAAACAAATGATTTCGACTCATTAGATTGTAGCTCACCCTATAATTATCAAATGTCCATAGTCTATGTTAATATATTCCTGGCCTTCATCATATCACTTATGGGACTATTAATGTATCGGTCCCACTTAATATCCTCCCTCCTATGCCTAGAAGGCATAATATTATCCCTATTTGTTATGATAACCATGGCAATTCTAAATAATCATTTTACACTAGCTAGCATGACTCCTATTATCCTGCTAGTATTTGCAGCCTGCGAGGCGGCACTGGGCTTATCCCTACTAGTAATGGTCTCAAATACATATGGTACCGACTATGTACAAAACCTAAATCTCCTACAATGCTAAAAATTATTATCCCCACTATTATACTCATACCAATAACATGACTATCAAAGCCCAATATAATCTGAATTAACTCGACTACCTACAGTCTCCTGATCAGCCTTATTAGCCTCTCCTATTTAAACCAACTAGGCGATAACAGCCTAAACCTCTCATTACTATTCTTCTCAGACTCACTCTCCGCACCTCTACTAGTACTAACAACATGACTCCTGCCACTAATGCTTATGGCTAGTCAATCACACCTGTCAAAAGAGACCTTGGCCCGAAAAAAACTATATATCACAACACTTATCGTTTTGCAACTTCTTTTAATCATAACATTTACCGCTACAGAACTAATTATATTTTACATTCTATTTGAAGCCACACTAATCCCCACCCTTATCATTATTACTCGGTGGGGTAACCAGACGGAGCGACTAAACGCCGGCCTATATTTTTTATTCTACACCCTGCTGGGCTCACTGCCCCTCCTGGTCGCACTACTATATATTCAAAACACAACAGGGACTTTAAATTTCCTAATCATTCAGTACTGAGCCAAACCGATCTCAGCCACCTGATCTAATATCCTTCTCTGACTAGCATGCATAATAGCATTCATAGTAAAAATACCCCTATACGGACTCCACCTGTGACTGCCAAAAGCACATGTTGAAGCCCCCATTGCCGGCTCAATGGTACTTGCTGCCGTACTATTAAAACTAGGGGGATATGGAATGATGCGTATTACAATTCTACTTAACCCCACAACAAACCAAATAGCATACCCCTTCATAATGTTGTCCCTATGAGGAATAGTTATAACAAGTTCTATCTGTCTACGCCAGACAGACCTAAAGTCCTTAATCGCATACTCATCAGTAAGCCACATAGCCCTAGTAATTGTAGCTGTGCTAATCCAAACACCCTGAAGTTACACAGGAGCTACAGCCCTTATAATCGCCCACGGACTAACTTCCTCAATATTATTTTGCCTTGCAAACTCAAACTACGAACGAGTCCACAGCCGAACAATAATCCTAGCACGAGGCCTACAAACCATCCTTCCTCTAATAGCTGCCTGATGACTACTAGCCAGTCTCGCGAACCTAGCTCTGCCTCCTACCATCAACCTAATTGGGGAACTATTTGTAGTAGTAGCCTCCTTCTCATGATCTAACTTAACTATCACTCTCATAGGCACAAATATTATCATCACAGCCTTATATACCCTCTATATACTTATCACAACCCAACGAGGTAAGTACCCACATCATATTAAAAACATTAACCCATCATTTACACGAGAAAACGCCCTAATAGCCCTTCACTTGCTCCCACTCCTCCTCTTATCCCTCAACCCCAAAATCGTACTGGGTCCTATTTATTGTAAATATAGTTTAACAAAAACATTAGATTGTGGATCTAACAATAGAAGTGCAAATCTTCCTATTTACCGAAAAAGTATGCGAGAACTGCTAATTCATGCCCCCACGTATAAAAGCGTGGCTTTTTCAACTTTTATAGGATAGAAGTAATCCATTGGCCTTAGGAGCCAAAAAATTGGTGCAACTCCAAATAAAAGTAATAAACCTATTTACCTCTTTTATACTCACTGCAATATTCATTCTACTCCTACCCATCATTACATCCAACACTCAACTATACAAAAACAACCTGTACCCTCACTATGTAAAAACTACAATCTCTTATGCCTTTACCATCAGCATAATTCCGGCTATAGTATTTATTTCTTCCGGACAGGAAACAATTATCTCAAACTGACACTGATTATCAATCCAAACCCTTAAATTGTCACTAAGTTTTAAACTAGACTATTTCTCAATCATCTTCATCCCTGTAGCACTTTTCGTTACATGATCAATTATAGAGTTCTCAATATGATACATACACACAGACCCCTATATTAACCGATTCTTCAAGTATCTCCTCATATTTCTAATCACCATAATAATCCTAGTAACTGCCAATAACCTATTCCAACTGTTTATTGGCTGAGAGGGGGTAGGAATCATATCCTTCCTGCTAATCGGATGGTGATATGGTCGAGCAGACGCAAACACTGCTGCCCTGCAGGCAATTCTCTACAACCGCATCGGAGACGTGGGGTTTATCACAGCCATAGCATGATTTCTCACCAATATAAATGCATGAGACTTTCAACAAATCTTTATCACCCAGCATGAAAACCTAAATATCCCACTACTAGGGCTTCTCTTAGCAGCCACGGGTAAGTCTGCCCAATTTGGCCTACACCCATGACTACCATCAGCCATAGAGGGTCCAACCCCCGTTTCTGCCCTACTCCACTCAAGTACAATAGTTGTAGCCGGAGTCTTTCTATTAATCCGCTTCTACCCGCTCATAGAACAAAATAAAACCACACAAACCCTTACCCTATGCCTAGGAGCCATCACAACCTTATTCACAGCCATCTGTGCCCTCACACAAAATGACATTAAAAAAATCGTTGCCTTCTCAACTTCAAGCCAATTAGGCCTAATAATCGTTACCATCGGAATCAACCAACCCTACCTTGCATTCCTGCACATCTGTACGCACGCATTTTTCAAAGCAATATTATTCATGTGCTCTGGATCAATTATCCACAGCTTAAATGATGAACAAGACATTCGAAAAATAGGCGGACTATACAAGCCAATACCCTTCACCACCACCTCCCTCATCATCGGAAGTCTCGCATTAACAGGCATACCTTTTCTAACAGGCTTTTACTCCAAGGACCTAATCATCGAGACAGCCAACACGTCGTATACCAACGCCTGAGCCCTATTGGTCACTCTCATCGCTACATCTCTCACAGCCGCCTACAGTACTCGAATCATATTCTTCGCACTCCTAGGACAACCCCGATTTAACTCCCTAAGTCCAATCAATGAAAATAACCCCCACCTTATCAACTCCATCAAACGTCTCTTAATTGGAAGCATTTTTGCAGGATACCTGATCTCCCACAACATTCCCCCGACAACCATCCCACAAATAACTATACCCCACTATCTAAAGCTGACCGCCCTTGCTGCAACCATTACAGGCTTCATCCTAGCATTAGAACTTAACCTCGCGGCTAAAAACTTAAAATTTAAACATCCCTCAGACCTCTTTAAGTTTTCCAACCTCCTAGGGTACTTTCCAATCGTAATACACCGCCTCCCATCAACAATAAGCTTAACTATAAGCCAAAAATCCGCATCGATACTATTAGATATAATCTGGCTAGAAAATGTATTACCAAAATCCATCTCCCACTTCCAAATAAAAATATCAACCATCGTATCTAATCAGAAAGGACTAGTTAAGCTTTACTTCTTATCCTTCATAATCACCTTAGCCCTTAGCTTACTCCTACTTAGTTTCCACGAGTAACCTCTATAATCACCAACACACCAATAAGCAAGGACCAACCAGTAACAACCACCAACCATGTTCCATAACTATACAGTGCTGCAATCCCCATGGCCTCCTCACTAAAAAACCCCGAATCACCCGTATCATAAATCACTCAATCACCTGCACCATTAAACTTAAACACAACCTCGACTTCATCTTCTTTTAAAATATAGCAAGCAGTTAACAACTCCGCTAGCACCCCTGTAATAAATGCACCCAATACAGCCTTATTAGACGTCCATGCCTCAGGGTAAGGCTCAGTAGCCATAGCTGTAGTATACCCAAACACCACAAGCATACCCCCCAAATAAATTAAAAAAACCATTAAACCTAAAAATGATCCCCCAAAATTCAATACAATACCACAACCAATACCACCAGCCACAATCAAACCAAACCCACCATAAATAGGAGAAGGCTTTGAAGAAAAACTCACAAAGCTCACCACAAAGATTGTACTTAAAATAAATACAATGTATGTTATCATAATTCTTACATGGAATCTAACCATGACTAATGATATGAAAAACCATCGTTGTATTTCAACTATAAGAACTTAATGACCAACATTCGAAAATCTCACCCCCTTATCAAGATCATCAACCACTCATTCATTGATCTTCCTGCTCCATCCAATATCTCAGCATGATGGAACTTTGGTTCCCTACTAGGAGTGTGTTTAATCCTACAAATTCTTACTGGTCTCTTCCTAGCCATACACTACACGTCAGATACAATAACCGCTTTCTCATCAGTCACCCATATCTGCCGCGACGTAAATTACGGCTGAATCATCCGATATTTACACGCCAATGGAGCCTCCATATTCTTTATCTGCCTATACATACACGTAGGACGAGGAATATACTACGGCTCCTACACTTTCTCAGAAACATGAAATATTGGAATCGTACTATTATTCACAGTCATAGCTACAGCTTTCATAGGATATGTCCTACCATGGGGCCAAATATCCTTTTGAGGGGCAACCGTAATCACCAACCTCCTATCGGCAATCCCATATATTGGAACCAATCTAGTAGAGTGGATCTGAGGAGGCTTCTCAGTAGACAAAGCCACCCTAACACGATTCTTTGCCTTCCACTTCATCCTTCCATTCATCATCTCAGCCCTAGCAGCAGTCCATCTCCTATTCCTTCATGAGACAGGATCCAATAACCCCTCAGGAGTGGTATCCGACTCAGACAAAATCCCATTTCACCCATACTACACAATCAAAGATATCCTGGGCCTCCTAGTACTAATCCTAATACTCATGCTACTCGTCCTATTCTCACCAGACCTATTAGGAGACCCCGATAACTATACCCCCGCCAACCCTCTAAACACCCCTCCCCACATCAAGCCCGAATGATATTTCCTATTTGCATACGCAATCCTCCGATCTATTCCCAATAAGCTAGGAGGAGTTTTAGCCCTAGTTCTATCTATCTTAACCTTAGCTATCATCCCCGCTCTCCACACTTCTAAACAACGAGGAATAATGTTTCGACCACTAAGCCAATGCTTATTCTGATTACTAGTAGCGGACCTTCTGACCCTAACATGAATTGGCGGCCAACCTGTAGAACACCCCTTCATCACCATCGGCCAACTGGCCTCCATCCTATACTTCTCTATCCTTCTAATCCTAATACCTATCTCAGGCATTATTGAAAATCGCCTCCTTAAATGAAGAGTCTTTGTAGTATATACAATACCTTGGTCTTGTAAACCAAAAAAGGAGAATATGCACCCTCCCTAAGACTTCAAGGAAGAAGCAACAGCCCCACCATCAGCACCCAAAGCTGAAATTCTTTCTTAAACTATTCCTTGCTAATACCAAAAAGCAACCCCATAACTTCCATAATTCATATATTGCATATACTCATACTGTGCTTGCCCAGTATGTCCTCATCTTTCCGCAATAAAGCAAGTGAAAACTCTCAATTCTTACAATACAAACTCGCAAGTAAGATAACCAACTGACCTTTTCCTCATGCATATCATGCACCAACCACTCGCCCCATGAATATTAAGCATGTACAGTAGTTTATATATATTACATAAGACATACTATGTATATCGTGCATTAACTGCTTGTCCCCATGAATATTAAGCATGTACAGTAGTTTATATATATTACATAAGACATACTATGTATATCGTGCATTAACTGCTTGTCCCCATGAATATTAAGCATGTACAGTAGTTTATATATATTACATAAGACATACTATGTATATCGTGCATTAACTGCTTGTCCCCATGAATATTAAGCATGTACAGTAGTTTATATATATTACATAAGACATAATAGTGCTTAATCGTGCATATTCATGATTTCCAACAGTCTCTTATGGACCTCAACTGTCCGAAAGAGCTTAATCACCTGGCCTCGAGAAACCAGCAACCCTTGCTTGAGCGTGTACCTCTTCTCGCTCCGGGCCCATTTCAACGTGGGGGTGTCTATAATGGAACTATACCTGGCATCTGGTTCTTACTTCAGGGCCATGACGTTCTTAAATCCAATCCTTCAACTCTCTCAAATGGGACATCTCGATGGGTTAATGACTAATCAGCCCATGATCACACATAACTGTGGTGTCATGCATTTGGTATTTTTAATTTTTAGGGGGTCGAACTTGCTATGACTCAGCTATGACCTAAAGGTCCTGACTCAGTCAAATATAATGTAGCTGGGCTTATTCTCTATGCGGGGGTTCCACACGTACAACAAGCAAGGTGTTATTCAGTCAATGGTCGCAGGACATATACTTAAATCCCTATTGTTCCACAGGACACGGCATGCGCGCACCCACGTATACGCGTACACGTACACACGTACACACGTATACACGTACACGTACACACGTACACACGTATACACGTACACGTACACACGTATACACGTATACACGTACACGTACACACGTATACACGTATACACGTACACGTACACACGTATACACGTATACACGTATACACGTATACGCGTACACGTACACACGTACACACGTACACACGTACACACGTACACACGTACACACGTACACACGTACACACGTACACACGTACACGTACACACGTACACACGTACACACGTACACACGTACACACGTACACACGTACACACGTACACACGTACACACGTACACACGTATACACGTATACACGTATACACGTATACACGTATACACATGCAAACTTTTTTGATTTTAGTAAATAATTAGCTTAAACAAACCCCCCTTACCCCCCGTTAACCCTATTTGTTACAATACGTGTTTATTTCTGTCTTGCCAAACCCCAAAAACAAGACTAAACCGTATCTAAGCATAGAGCTTAAGAGTTAACGTTTACAAACTTTACCAACCCCATTATTACCAATTATTAATACTAAATCATAACTTTGTTCGCAGTATCTATAGATACGCCAACCCGATCTCTAACTCGTCCCTATTGAACAATATTTACACACCCAACAATCCTATATCTTGGTTCATGTAGCTTAAAAACACAAAGCAAGGCACTGAAAATGCCTGGATGAGTCGCCAGACTCCATAAACATAGAGGTTTGGTCCTAGCCTTTCCATTAGTTATTAATAAAATTACACATGCAAGCCTCCGCATCCCGGTGAAAATGCCCTCTAAGTCACCCAGTGATTCAAAGGAGCTGGTATCAAGCACACAACCATTGTAGCTCATAACACCTTGCTCAGCCACACCCCCACGGGATACAGCAGTGATAAAAATTAAGCTATGAATGAAAGTTCGACTAAGTTATATTAAATTAGGGTTGGTAAATTTCGTGCCAGCCACCGCGGTCATACGATTAACCCAAACCAATGGACCTACGGCGTAAAGCGTGTTACAGAAGAGAAGCATACTAAAGTTAAACCTTAACTAGGCTGTAAAAAGCTGCAGTTAACATAAAAATACAGCACGAAAGTAACTTTAATATTTCCGACCACACGATAGCTAAGATCCAAACTGGGATTAGATACCCCACTATGCTTAGCCCTAAACCTAGATAGTTAGCTCAAACAAAACTATCCGCCAGAGAACTACTAGCAACAGCTTAAAACTCAAAGGACTTGGCGGTGCTTTATATCCCTCTAGAGGAGCCTGTTCTATAATCGATAAACCCCGATAAACCTCACCATCTCTTGCTAATTCAGCCTATATACCGCCATCTTCAGCAAACCCTAAAAAGGAAGAAAAGTAAGCACAAGTATCTTGACACAAAAAAGTTAGGTCAAGGTGTAGCCCATGAGATGGGAAGCAATGGGCTACATTTTCTACAACTAGAACATCCACGAAAATCCTTATGAAATTAAGAATTCAAGGAGGATTTAGTAGTAAATTTGAGAATAGAGAGCTCAATTGAATTGGGCCATGAAGCACGCACACACCGCCCGTCACCCTCCTCAAGTGGTCAAACCCTGAAGAAACCTATTCAAACCATTACATCCACAAGAGGAGACAAGTCGTAACAAGGTAAGCATACTGGAAAGTGTGCTTGGATGACAAGATGTAGCTTAAACAAAGCATCTGGCTTACACCCAGAAGATTTCATATTAAACTGACCATCTTGAGCCAAAGCTAGCCCAATCATCTACAAACGCAATTAACATCAGAAAGTAAAATAAAACATTTAGTTGCCCCATAAAAGTATAGGAGATAGAAATTTAACTTGGCGCTATAGAGAAAGTACCGCAAGGGAAAGATGAAAGAAAAAACTAAAAGCACTATACAGCAAAGATTACCCCTTGTACCTTTTGCATAATGAATTAGCTAGAATAACCTAACAAAGAGAACTTCAGCTAGGCCCCCCGAAACCAGACGAGCTACCCATGAACAATCTATTACAGGATGAACTCATCTATGTCGCAAAATAGTGAGAAGATTTGTGGGTAGAGGTGAAAAGCCTAACGAGCCTGGTGATAGCTGGTTGCCCAGAACAGAATCTTAGTTCAACTTTAAACTTACCTCAAAACCCTGAAATTCCAATGTAAGTTTAAAATATAGTCTAAAAAGGTACAGCTTTTTAGAATTAGGATACAGCCTTAATTAGAGAGTAAGCATAAACACAAACCATAGTTGGCCTAAAAGCAGCCACCAATTAAGAAAGCGTTCAAGCTCAACAATCAGAACATCTCAATGTCAAAAAACGCAACCAACTCCTAATTTAAAACTGGGCTAATCTATTTAATAATAGAAGCAATAATGCTAATATGAGTAACAAGAAATATTTCTCCCGTGCATAAGCTTATATCAGAACGGATAACCACTGATAGTTAACAACAAGATAAATACAACCTAACTACAAGCAAACATATCAAGCTAATTGTTAACCCAACACAGGCATGCAACTCAAGGAAAGATTAAAAGAAGTAAAAGGAACTCGGCAAACACAAGCCCCGCCTGTTTACCAAAAACATCACCTCTAGCATTTCCAGTATTAGAGGCACTGCCTGCCCAGTGACATCAGTTAAACGGCCGCGGTATCCTGACCGTGCAAAGGTAGCATAATCATTTGTTCCTTAAATAGGGACTTGTATGAATGGCCACACGAGGGCTTTACTGTCTCTTACTTCCAATCCGTGAAATTGACCTTCCCGTGAAGAGGCGGGAATATGACAATAAGACGAGAAGACCCTATGGAGCTTTAATTAACCGACCCAAAGAGATCTTGATAATCAACCGACAGGGATAACATACCTCTACCATGGGCCGACAATTTAGGTTGGGGTGACCTCGGAGAATAAAACAACCTCCGAGTGATTTAAATCTAGACTAACTAGTCGAAAGTACTACATCACTTATTGATCCAAAAACTTGATCAACGGAACAAGTTACCCTAGGGATAACAGCGCAATCCTATTTTAGAGTCCATATCGACAATAGGGTTTACGACCTCGATGTTGGATCAGGACATCCCGATGGTGCAGCAGCTATCAAAGGTTCGTTTGTTCAACGATTAAAGTCCTACGTGATCTGAGTTCAGACCGGAGTAATCCAGGTCGGTTTCTATCTATTAAATAATTTCTCCCAGTACGAAAGGACAAGAGAAATAGGGCCCACTTTGCTAAAGCGCCTTTAACCAAATAGATGATATAATCTCAATCTAGACAGTTTATCCAAACATATCACCCGTAGAGCTCGGGTTTGTTAGGGTGGCAGAGCCCGGCAATTGCATAAAACTTAAGCTTTTATCATCAGAGGTTCAACTCCTCTCCCTAACAACATGTTCATAGTCAACATCCTCTCACTAACTATCCCTATTCTCCTCGCCGTAGCCTTCCTAACCCTAGTTGAACGTAAAGTACTGGGTTACATACAACTCCGCAAAGGACCAAACGTCGTAGGACCATACGGCCTACTCCAACCCATTGCAGACGCCATGAAACTCTTCACTAAAGAGCCCCTCCGACCCCTCACATCTTCCACATTCATATTCATTATAGCACCCATCCTAGCCCTTACACTAGCCCTAACTATATGAATCCCGCTGCCCATACCATACCCACTCATTAACATAAACCTAGGAGTACTATTTATACTAGCCATATCCAGCCTGGCCGTCTACTCCATTCTATGATCCGGATGGGCCTCAAACTCAAAATACGCCCTAATTGGAGCCCTACGAGCTGTAGCCCAAACAATCTCATATGAAGTCACACTAGCCATCATCCTCTTATCAGTACTACTAATAAACGGATCCTTCACATTAGCCACACTAATTACCACTCAAGAATTTATCTGACTTGTTATCCCTGCATGACCCCTGGCCATAATATGATTCATTTCTACACTAGCAGAAACCAACCGAGCCCCGTTTGACCTCACAGAGGGGGAATCAGAACTCGTTTCCGGATTTAACGTAGAATACGCAGCAGGTCCCTTTGCCCTGTTTTTTCTAGCAGAATACGCCAACATCATCATAATAAATATCCTCACAACAATCCTATTCTTCGGAGCATTTCACAGCCCCTATATACCAGAACTATATACCACCAACTTCACTATAAAAACCCTGATTCTAACAACCACCTTCCTATGAATCCGAGCATCTTACCCACGATTCCGATACGACCAATTAATACACCTCCTATGAAAAAGCTTTCTACCCCTTACCCTAGCCTTATGCATATGACACGTCTCCCTGCCCATCATCACAGCAAGCATTCCGCCTCAAACATAAGAAATATGTCTGACAAAAGAGTTACTTTGATAGAGTAAAACATAGAGGTCCAAATCCTCTTATTTCTAGAATTATAGGAATCGAACCTAATCCTAAGAATCCAAAAATCTTCGTGCTACCAGTACTACACCACATTCTAAAGTAAGGTCAGCTAAATAAGCTATCGGGCCCATACCCCGAAAATGTTGGTTTATACCCTTCCCATACTAATCAAACCCCCTATTCTTATTATCATTATATCAACCGTTATCTCAGGAACTATAATCGTAATAACAGCATCCCATTGACTTATGGTCTGAATCGGCTTCGAAATAAACCTATTGGCCATCATTCCCATCCTCATAAAAAAATATAACCCACGAACCACAGAAGCAGCCACAAAATACTTCCTAACACAAGCAACCGCTTCAATACTCCTAATAATAGGAATCATCATCAACCTACTGCACTCAGGACAATGAACTGTATCAAAAGATCTCAACCCCATAGCATCTACTGTAATAACAACCGCCCTAGCAATAAAACTAGGACTAGCCCCATTCCACTTCTGAGTGCCCGAAGTCACACAGGGAATCTCCATATCCTCAGGCTTAGTCCTACTCACATGACAAAAAATCGCCCCACTATCAATCCTATACCAAATCTCACCCACCATTAACCCCAACCTACTCTTAACAATAGCCATTATATCAGTTATAGTCGGAGGCTGAGGAGGACTTAACCAAACCCAGCTACGAAAAATCATAGCATACTCCTCAATTGCCCACATAGGCTGGATAGCAGCCATCATAATATATAGCCCCACAATAATAATTTTAAACCTGACCATCTACATTATTATAACACTAACCACCTTCATACTATTCATATATAACTCCACCACAACAACATCATCCCTATCACAGACATGAAATAAAGCACCTCTAATCACTTCATTTATCCTAGTACTAATAATATCTCTAGGCGGCCTCCCTCCACTCTCCGGCTTCATCCCAAAATGGATAATCATTCAAGAACTAACTAAAAACGAAATAATTATAATACCCACACTGCTGGCTATAACCGCCCTACTTAACCTGTACTTCTATATACGACTAACATATGCTACTACACTAACTATATTTCCCTCAAACAACTGCATAAAGATAAAATGACGATTCGAATGCACAAAAAAAATAATCTTCTTACCCCCCTTAATTGTAATATCTACCATACTGCTACCACTCGCACCAATACTATCCATCCTAGATTAGAAGTTTAGGTTAAATTAGACCAAGAGCCTTCAAAGCTCTAAGTAAGCCCTAGCAGACTTAACTTCTGCATACCAACTAACCCTTAAGGACTGCAAGAGTCTATCTCACATCAATTGATTGCAAATCAAACACTTTAATTAAGCTAAGCCCTTACTAGATTGGTGGGCCCCAACCCCACGAAATTTTAGTTAACAGCTAAATACCCTAATCAACTGGCTTCAATCTACTTCTCCCGCCGTCTGGAAAAAAAAGGCGGGAGAAGCCCCGGCAGCCTCAAGCTGCTTCTTTGAATTTGCAATTCAATATGACACTCACTGCAGGACTTGGTAAAAAGAGGACTGAACCTCTGTCTTTAGATTTACAGTCTAATGCTTACTCAGCCATTTTACCTATGTTCATAAACCGCTGACTATTTTCAACCAATCACAAAGATATTGGAACTCTCTACCTTCTATTTGGCGCCTGGGCTGGTATGGTGGGGACTGCTCTCAGTCTCTTAATCCGAGCTGAGCTAGGTCAACCTGGCACACTATTAGGGGACGACCAGATTTATAATGTAGTCGTCACCGCCCATGCTTTTGTAATAATCTTCTTCATAGTGATGCCTATCATGATTGGAGGATTCGGAAACTGATTAGTCCCATTAATGATTGGGGCTCCCGACATAGCATTCCCTCGAATGAATAATATGAGCTTCTGACTCCTCCCTCCATCTTTCCTACTTTTGCTCGCATCATCTATGGTAGAGGCTGGAGCAGGGACTGGGTGGACAGTATACCCACCTCTAGCCGGTAACCTAGCTCATGCAGGAGCATCCGTAGATCTAACTATTTTTTCACTGCACCTGGCAGGTGTCTCCTCAATCTTAGGTGCTATTAATTTTATTACTACTATTATCAATATAAAACCCCCTGCTATATCCCAATATCAAACACCCCTGTTTGTCTGATCGGTTTTAATCACTGCTGTATTACTACTTCTATCACTGCCAGTTTTAGCAGCAGGCATCACTATACTACTGACAGATCGAAATCTAAACACCACATTTTTTGACCCCGCCGGAGGAGGGGATCCTATCTTATATCAACACCTATTCTGATTTTTCGGTCACCCAGAAGTCTACATTTTAATTTTACCCGGGTTTGGAATAATTTCACATATTGTCACCTATTACTCAGGTAAAAAGGAACCTTTTGGCTATATGGGAATGGTTTGAGCTATAATATCAATTGGCTTTCTGGGCTTTATTGTATGAGCCCATCACATGTTCACTGTAGGGATAGACGTGGACACACGAGCATACTTTACATCAGCTACTATAATTATTGCTATTCCCACTGGGGTAAAAGTATTTAGCTGACTGGCTACTCTTCATGGGGGTAATATCAAATGGTCCCCCGCCATGCTATGAGCCCTGGGATTCATTTTCCTATTTACCGTAGGGGGCTTAACAGGAATTGTACTGGCAAATTCCTCATTAGATATTGTCCTTCACGACACATACTACGTAGTAGCCCACTTCCACTACGTATTGTCAATAGGAGCAGTATTTGCTATCATAGGGGGTTTCGTTCATTGATTCCCCCTATTCTCAGGATACACTCTTGATGACACTTGGGCAAAAATTCATTTTACGATTATGTTTGTAGGCGTCAATATAACGTTTTTCCCTCAGCATTTTCTAGGCCTGTCCGGAATGCCCCGACGTTATTCTGACTATCCAGACGCATACACAACTTGAAACACAGTCTCATCAATAGGCTCTTTTATTTCACTAACAGCAGTAATACTAATAGTTTTTATAGTGTGAGAAGCTTTTGCATCAAAGCGAGAAGTGGCTACAGTGGAACTAACCACAACTAACCTTGAATGGCTACATGGATGCCCTCCTCCGTATCACACATTTGAAGAGCCAACCTATGTGCTGCTAAAATAAGAAAGGAAGGAATCGAACCCCCTCAGACTGGTTTCAAGCCAATACCATAACCACTATGTCTTTCTCAATCAAGAAGTATTAGTAAAACAATTACATAACTTTGTCAAGGTTAAATTATAGGTTTAAGCCCTATGTACTTCCATGGCATACCCCTTTCAACTAGGTCTCCAAGACGCTACATCTCCCATTATAGAAGAACTCTTACACTTCCATGATCACACACTAATAATTGTATTCCTAATCAGCTCCCTAGTTCTATATATCATCTCACTAATACTGACAACCAAACTCACGCACACAAGCACAATAGATGCCCAAGAAGTAGAAACCGTCTGAACTATCCTACCGGCTATTATCTTAATTCTCATTGCCCTGCCCTCCCTGCGAATTCTCTATATAATAGATGAGATTAATGACCCCTCTCTTACTGTAAAGACCATAGGACATCAATGATATTGAAGCTATGAATACACTGACTATGAAGACCTAAGCTTTGACTCCTACATGATCCCCACTCAAGAGCTAAAACCCGGAGAACTACGACTATTAGAAGTTGATAACCGAGCAGTGCTGCCAATAGAGATGACCATTCGCATGTTAATCTCATCAGAAGACGTATTACACTCATGAGCCGTCCCATCCCTGGGCCTAAAAACTGACGCCATTCCAGGCCGACTAAACCAAACAACCCTAATGGGCACACGACCTGGACTATATTATGGTCAATGCTCAGAAATCTGTGGCTCAAACCATAGTTTTATACCCATTGTCCTTGAATTAGTCCCACTATCGTACTTTGAAAAATGATCCGCGTCTGTACTGTAAATTCATTAAGAAGCTAAACTAGCGTTAACCTTTTAAGTTAAAAACTGGGAGTTTAAATCTCCCCTTAATGACATGCCACAGTTAGATACATCAACCTGATTTATTACTATTGTTTCAATAATTATAACACTATTTATTATATTTCAACTAAAAATCTCAAAACACCTGTATCCATCAAGCCCAGAGCCCAAATCTATAGCTGCACTAAAACAACTTAATCCTTGAGAAAAAAAATGAACGAAAATCTATTCACCTCTTTCACTACCCCAACAATAATAGGACTGCCCATTGTCATACTAATTATTATATTCCCCAGTATTCTATTCCCCTCGCCCAGTCGACTAATTAACAATCGTCTAATCTCACTCCAACAGTGATTAGTACAATTAACATCAAAACAAATACTAGCCATTCACAACCACAAAGGGCAAACTTGGGCTCTAATACTCATATCTCTCATTCTATTCATTGGATCAACAAACCTGTTGGGCCTACTGCCCCACTCATTTACCCCAACTACCCAATTATCAATAAACTTAGGAATAGCTATTCCCCTATGAGCCGGCACCGTAATTACTGGGTTTCGCCACAAAACTAAAGCATCCCTAGCCCACTTTCTACCACAAGGGACACCGATCCCCCTGATCCCCATGCTTGTAGTTATTGAAACTATTAGCCTTTTCATCCAACCCGTGGCTCTGGCCGTACGACTTACAGCCAACATTACTGCGGGCCACTTATTAATGCACTTAATCGGAGGAGCTGCTCTGGCCCTAATAAACATTAGTACCTCTATTGCTCTAATTACCTTTATTATCCTTATCCTACTGACAGTCCTTGAATTCGCTGTAGCCCTAATCCAAGCTTATGTCTTTACCCTACTTGTAAGCCTGTATTTACATGACAACACTTAATGACCCATCAAACCCACGCATATCACATAGTTAACCCCAGTCCATGGCCACTTACGGGAGCCCTTTCGGCCCTACTGATAACTTCAGGCCTGGCTATATGATTCCACTATAACTCAACACTGCTACTAACTCTAGGAATAACCACCAATCTGCTGACTATATATCAATGGTGACGTGATATTATCCGGGAAAGCACATTTCAAGGTCACCACACACCCATCGTTCAAAAGGGTCTCCGCTACGGAATAATTCTTTTTATCATCTCGGAAGTATTCTTCTTCGCAGGCTTTTTCTGGGCCTTCTATCACTCGAGTCTGGCCCCAACTCCCGAATTAGGAGGATGCTGGCCACCAACAGGTATTATTCCCCTAAACCCCCTAGAAGTTCCACTACTCAACACCTCCGTACTTTTAGCTTCCGGAGTGTCAATCACTTGAGCTCACCATAGTTTAATGGAAGGGAGTCGAAAACACATACTCCAGGCACTATTTATTACAATCTCCCTGGGAGTCTACTTCACTCTCCTCCAAGCCTCCGAATATTACGAAACACCGTTTACAATCTCAGATGGAGTCTACGGATCCACCTTCTTCATAGCTACAGGATTCCACGGATTACACGTAATTATCGGCTCTACTTTCCTAATTGTATGCTTCTTGCGCCAACTAAAATATCACTTCACATCGAGCCACCACTTTGGATTTGAAGCCGCTGCCTGATATTGGCACTTCGTAGACGTGGTTTGACTGTTCCTATACGTTTCTATTTATTGATGAGGATCCTATTCCCTTAGTATTAACAAGTACAGTTGACTTCCAATCAACCAGTTTCGGTATAGTCCGAAGGGGAATAATAAACGTAATACTCGCCCTGCTCACTAATACACTTCTATCCATGCTACTCGTATTTATTGCATTCTGACTACCCCAACTAAATACCTATGCAGAAAAAGCAAGTCCCTACGAATGTGGATTTGACCCCATAGGATCCGCCCGCCTGCCCTTTTCTATGAAATTTTTCTTAGTAGCCATTACATTCTTGCTATTTGACCTAGAAATTGCACTACTACTTCCCCTTCCTTGAGCCTCACAAACAAATAAACTATCAACCATACTTATCATAGCTCTCCTACTAATCTCTCTATTAGCCGCAAGCCTGGCCTACGAATGAACCCAAAAAGGACTAGAGTGAACTGAATATGATAATTAGTTTAAACTAAAACAAATGATTTCGACTCATTAGATTGTAGCTCACCCTATAATTATCAAATGTCCATAGTCTATGTTAATATATTCCTGGCCTTCATCATATCACTTATGGGACTATTAATGTATCGGTCCCACTTAATATCCTCCCTCCTATGCCTAGAAGGCATAATATTATCCCTATTTGTTATGATAACCATGGCAATTCTAAATAATCATTTTACACTAGCTAGCATGACTCCTATTATCCTGCTAGTATTTGCAGCCTGCGAGGCGGCACTGGGCTTATCCCTACTAGTAATGGTCTCAAATACATATGGTACCGACTATGTACAAAACCTAAATCTCCTACAATGCTAAAAATTATTATCCCCACTATTATACTCATACCAATAACATGACTATCAAAGCCCAATATAATCTGAATTAACTCGACTACCTACAGTCTCCTGATCAGCCTTATTAGCCTCTCCTATTTAAACCAACTAGGCGATAACAGCCTAAACCTCTCATTACTATTCTTCTCAGACTCACTCTCCGCACCTCTACTAGTACTAACAACATGACTCCTGCCACTAATGCTTATGGCTAGTCAATCACACCTGTCAAAAGAGACCTTGGCCCGAAAAAAACTATATATCACAACACTTATCGTTTTGCAACTTCTTTTAATCATAACATTTACCGCTACAGAACTAATTATATTTTACATTCTATTTGAAGCCACACTAATCCCCACCCTTATCATTATTACTCGGTGGGGTAACCAGACGGAGCGACTAAACGCCGGCCTATATTTTTTATTCTACACCCTGCTGGGCTCACTGCCCCTCCTGGTCGCACTACTATATATTCAAAACACAACAGGGACTTTAAATTTCCTAATCATTCAGTACTGAGCCAAACCGATCTCAGCCACCTGATCTAATATCCTTCTCTGACTAGCATGCATAATAGCATTCATAGTAAAAATACCCCTATACGGACTCCACCTGTGACTGCCAAAAGCACATGTTGAAGCCCCCATTGCCGGCTCAATGGTACTTGCTGCCGTACTATTAAAACTAGGGGGATATGGAATGATGCGTATTACAATTCTACTTAACCCCACAACAAACCAAATAGCATACCCCTTCATAATGTTGTCCCTATGAGGAATAGTTATAACAAGTTCTATCTGTCTACGCCAGACAGACCTAAAGTCCTTAATCGCATACTCATCAGTAAGCCACATAGCCCTAGTAATTGTAGCTGTGCTAATCCAAACACCCTGAAGTTACACAGGAGCTACAGCCCTTATAATCGCCCACGGACTAACTTCCTCAATATTATTTTGCCTTGCAAACTCAAACTACGAACGAGTCCACAGCCGAACAATAATCCTAGCACGAGGCCTACAAACCATCCTTCCTCTAATAGCTGCCTGATGACTACTAGCCAGTCTCGCGAACCTAGCTCTGCCTCCTACCATCAACCTAATTGGGGAACTATTTGTAGTAGTAGCCTCCTTCTCATGATCTAACTTAACTATCACTCTCATAGGCACAAATATTATCATCACAGCCTTATATACCCTCTATATACTTATCACAACCCAACGAGGTAAGTACCCACATCATATTAAAAACATTAACCCATCATTTACACGAGAAAACGCCCTAATAGCCCTTCACTTGCTCCCACTCCTCCTCTTATCCCTCAACCCCAAAATCGTACTGGGTCCTATTTATTGTAAATATAGTTTAACAAAAACATTAGATTGTGGATCTAACAATAGAAGTGCAAATCTTCCTATTTACCGAAAAAGTATGCGAGAACTGCTAATTCATGCCCCCACGTATAAAAGCGTGGCTTTTTCAACTTTTATAGGATAGAAGTAATCCATTGGCCTTAGGAGCCAAAAAATTGGTGCAACTCCAAATAAAAGTAATAAACCTATTTACCTCTTTTATACTCACTGCAATATTCATTCTACTCCTACCCATCATTACATCCAACACTCAACTATACAAAAACAACCTGTACCCTCACTATGTAAAAACTACAATCTCTTATGCCTTTACCATCAGCATAATTCCGGCTATAGTATTTATTTCTTCCGGACAGGAAACAATTATCTCAAACTGACACTGATTATCAATCCAAACCCTTAAATTGTCACTAAGTTTTAAACTAGACTATTTCTCAATCATCTTCATCCCTGTAGCACTTTTCGTTACATGATCAATTATAGAGTTCTCAATATGATACATACACACAGACCCCTATATTAACCGATTCTTCAAGTATCTCCTCATATTTCTAATCACCATAATAATCCTAGTAACTGCCAATAACCTATTCCAACTGTTTATTGGCTGAGAGGGGGTAGGAATCATATCCTTCCTGCTAATCGGATGGTGATATGGTCGAGCAGACGCAAACACTGCTGCCCTGCAGGCAATTCTCTACAACCGCATCGGAGACGTGGGGTTTATCACAGCCATAGCATGATTTCTCACCAATATAAATGCATGAGACTTTCAACAAATCTTTATCACCCAGCATGAAAACCTAAATATCCCACTACTAGGGCTTCTCTTAGCAGCCACGGGTAAGTCTGCCCAATTTGGCCTACACCCATGACTACCATCAGCCATAGAGGGTCCAACCCCCGTTTCTGCCCTACTCCACTCAAGTACAATAGTTGTAGCCGGAGTCTTTCTATTAATCCGCTTCTACCCGCTCATAGAACAAAATAAAACCACACAAACCCTTACCCTATGCCTAGGAGCCATCACAACCTTATTCACAGCCATCTGTGCCCTCACACAAAATGACATTAAAAAAATCGTTGCCTTCTCAACTTCAAGCCAATTAGGCCTAATAATCGTTACCATCGGAATCAACCAACCCTACCTTGCATTCCTGCACATCTGTACGCACGCATTTTTCAAAGCAATATTATTCATGTGCTCTGGATCAATTATCCACAGCTTAAATGATGAACAAGACATTCGAAAAATAGGCGGACTATACAAGCCAATACCCTTCACCACCACCTCCCTCATCATCGGAAGTCTCGCATTAACAGGCATACCTTTTCTAACAGGCTTTTACTCCAAGGACCTAATCATCGAGACAGCCAACACGTCGTATACCAACGCCTGAGCCCTATTGGTCACTCTCATCGCTACATCTCTCACAGCCGCCTACAGTACTCGAATCATATTCTTCGCACTCCTAGGACAACCCCGATTTAACTCCCTAAGTCCAATCAATGAAAATAACCCCCACCTTATCAACTCCATCAAACGTCTCTTAATTGGAAGCATTTTTGCAGGATACCTGATCTCCCACAACATTCCCCCGACAACCATCCCACAAATAACTATACCCCACTATCTAAAGCTGACCGCCCTTGCTGCAACCATTACAGGCTTCATCCTAGCATTAGAACTTAACCTCGCGGCTAAAAACTTAAAATTTAAACATCCCTCAGACCTCTTTAAGTTTTCCAACCTCCTAGGGTACTTTCCAATCGTAATACACCGCCTCCCATCAACAATAAGCTTAACTATAAGCCAAAAATCCGCATCGATACTATTAGATATAATCTGGCTAGAAAATGTATTACCAAAATCCATCTCCCACTTCCAAATAAAAATATCAACCATCGTATCTAATCAGAAAGGACTAGTTAAGCTTTACTTCTTATCCTTCATAATCACCTTAGCCCTTAGCTTACTCCTACTTAGTTTCCACGAGTAACCTCTATAATCACCAACACACCAATAAGCAAGGACCAACCAGTAACAACCACCAACCATGTTCCATAACTATACAGTGCTGCAATCCCCATGGCCTCCTCACTAAAAAACCCCGAATCACCCGTATCATAAATCACTCAATCACCTGCACCATTAAACTTAAACACAACCTCGACTTCATCTTCTTTTAAAATATAGCAAGCAGTTAACAACTCCGCTAGCACCCCTGTAATAAATGCACCCAATACAGCCTTATTAGACGTCCATGCCTCAGGGTAAGGCTCAGTAGCCATAGCTGTAGTATACCCAAACACCACAAGCATACCCCCCAAATAAATTAAAAAAACCATTAAACCTAAAAATGATCCCCCAAAATTCAATACAATACCACAACCAATACCACCAGCCACAATCAAACCAAACCCACCATAAATAGGAGAAGGCTTTGAAGAAAAACTCACAAAGCTCACCACAAAGATTGTACTTAAAATAAATACAATGTATGTTATCATAATTCTTACATGGAATCTAACCATGACTAATGATATGAAAAACCATCGTTGTATTTCAACTATAAGAACTTAATGACCAACATTCGAAAATCTCACCCCCTTATCAAGATCATCAACCACTCATTCATTGATCTTCCTGCTCCATCCAATATCTCAGCATGATGGAACTTTGGTTCCCTACTAGGAGTGTGTTTAATCCTACAAATTCTTACTGGTCTCTTCCTAGCCATACACTACACGTCAGATACAATAACCGCTTTCTCATCAGTCACCCATATCTGCCGCGACGTAAATTACGGCTGAATCATCCGATATTTACACGCCAATGGAGCCTCCATATTCTTTATCTGCCTATACATACACGTAGGACGAGGAATATACTACGGCTCCTACACTTTCTCAGAAACATGAAATATTGGAATCGTACTATTATTCACAGTCATAGCTACAGCTTTCATAGGATATGTCCTACCATGGGGCCAAATATCCTTTTGAGGGGCAACCGTAATCACCAACCTCCTATCGGCAATCCCATATATTGGAACCAATCTAGTAGAGTGGATCTGAGGAGGCTTCTCAGTAGACAAAGCCACCCTAACACGATTCTTTGCCTTCCACTTCATCCTTCCATTCATCATCTCAGCCCTAGCAGCAGTCCATCTCCTATTCCTTCATGAGACAGGATCCAATAACCCCTCAGGAGTGGTATCCGACTCAGACAAAATCCCATTTCACCCATACTACACAATCAAAGATATCCTGGGCCTCCTAGTACTAATCCTAATACTCATGCTACTCGTCCTATTCTCACCAGACCTATTAGGAGACCCCGATAACTATACCCCCGCCAACCCTCTAAACACCCCTCCCCACATCAAGCCCGAATGATATTTCCTATTTGCATACGCAATCCTCCGATCTATTCCCAATAAGCTAGGAGGAGTTTTAGCCCTAGTTCTATCTATCTTAACCTTAGCTATCATCCCCGCTCTCCACACTTCTAAACAACGAGGAATAATGTTTCGACCACTAAGCCAATGCTTATTCTGATTACTAGTAGCGGACCTTCTGACCCTAACATGAATTGGCGGCCAACCTGTAGAACACCCCTTCATCACCATCGGCCAACTGGCCTCCATCCTATACTTCTCTATCCTTCTAATCCTAATACCTATCTCAGGCATTATTGAAAATCGCCTCCTTAAATGAAGAGTCTTTGTAGTATATACAATACCTTGGTCTTGTAAACCAAAAAAGGAGAATATGCACCCTCCCTAAGACTTCAAGGAAGAAGCAACAGCCCCACCATCAGCACCCAAAGCTGAAATTCTTTCTTAAACTATTCCTTGCTAATACCAAAAAGCAACCCCATAACTTCCATAATTCATATATTGCATATACTCATACTGTGCTTGCCCAGTATGTCCTCATCTTTCCGCAATAAAGCAAGTGAAAACTCTCAATTCTTACAATACAAACTCGCAAGTAAGATAACCAACTGACCTTTTCCTCATGCATATCATGCACCAACCACTCGCCCCATGAATATTAAGCATGTACAGTAGTTTATATATATTACATAAGACATACTATGTATATCGTGCATTAACTGCTTGTCCCCATGAATATTAAGCATGTACAGTAGTTTATATATATTACATAAGACATACTATGTATATCGTGCATTAACTGCTTGTCCCCATGAATATTAAGCATGTACAGTAGTTTATATATATTACATAAGACATACTATGTATATCGTGCATTAACTGCTTGTCCCCATGAATATTAAGCATGTACAGTAGTTTATATATATTACATAAGACATACTATGTATATCGTGCATTAACTGCTTGTCCCCATGAATATTAAGCATGTACAGTAGTTTATATATATTACATAAGACATAATAGTGCTTAATCGTGCATATTCATGATTTTCCAACAGTCTCTTATGGACCTCAACTGTCCGAAAGAGCTTAATCACCTGGCCTCGAGAAACCAGCAACCCTTGCTTGAGCGTGTACCTCTTCTCGCTCCGGGCCCCATTTCAACGTGGGGGTGTCTATAATGGAACTATACCTGGCATCTGGTTCTTACTTCAGGGCCATGACGTCTTAAATCCAATCCTTCAACTCTCTCAAATGGGACATCTCGATGGGTTAATGACTAATCAGCCCATTGATCACACATAACTGTGTGTGTCATGCATTTGGTATTTTTAATTTTTAGGGGGTCGAACTTGCTATGACTCAGCTTATGACCTAAAGG
>NW_027675852.1:0-18515 GCF_046562875.1 Panthera onca
CGTGTGTACGTGTGTACGTGTACGTGTATACGTGTGTACGTGTGTACGTGTACGTGTATACGTGTGTACGTGTGTACGTGTACGCGTATACGTGTGTACGTGTGTACGTGTACGTGTATACGTGTGTACGTGTGTACGTGTACGCGTATACGTGGGTGCGCGCATGCCGTGTCCTGTGGAACAATAGGGATTTAAGTATATGTCCTGCGACCATTGACTGAATAACACCTTGCTTGTTGTACGTGTGGAACCCCCGCATAGAGAATAAGCCCAGCTACATTATATTTGACTGAGTCAGGACCTTTAGGTCATAGCTGAGTCATAGCAAGTTCGACCCCCTAAAAATTAAAAATACCAAATGCATGACACCACAGTTATGTGTGATCATGGGCTGATTAGTCATTAACCCATCGAGATGTCCCATTTGAGAGAGTTGAAGGATTGGATTTAAGAACGTCATGGCCCTGAAGTAAGAACCAGATGCCAGGTATAGTTCCATTATAGACACCCCCACGTTGAAATGGGCCCGGAGCGAGAAGAGGTACACGCTCAAGCAAGGGTTGCTGGTTTCTCGAGGCCAGGTGATTAAGCTCTTTCGGACAGTTGAGGTCCATAAGAGACTGTTGGAAATCATGAATATGCACGATTAAGCACTATTATGTCTTATGTAATATATATAAACTACTGTACATGCTTAATATTCATGGGGACAAGCAGTTAATGCACGATATACATAGTATGTCTTATGTAATATATATAAACTACTGTACATGCTTAATATTCATGGGGACAAGCAGTTAATGCACGATATACATAGTATGTCTTATGTAATATATATAAACTACTGTACATGCTTAATATTCATGGGGACAAGCAGTTAATGCACGATATACATAGTATGTCTTATGTAATATATATAAACTACTGTACATGCTTAATATTCATGGGGCGAGTGGTTGGTGCATGATATGCATGAGGAAAAGGTCAGTTGGTTATCTTACTTGCGAGTTTGTATTGTAAGAATTGAGAGTTTTCACTTGCTTTATTGCGGAAAGATGAGGACATACTGGGCAAGCACAGTATGAGTATATGCAATATATGAATTATGGAAGTTATGGGGTTGCTTTTTGGTATTAGCAAGGAATAGTTTAAGAAAGAATTTCAGCTTTGGGTGCTGATGGTGGGGCTGTTGCTTCTTCCTTGAAGTCTTAGGGAGGGTGCATATTCTCCTTTTTTGGTTTACAAGACCAAGGTATTGTATATACTACAAAGACTCTTCATTTAAGGAGGCGATTTTCAATAATGCCTGAGATAGGTATTAGGATTAGAAGGATAGAGAAGTATAGGATGGAGGCCAGTTGGCCGATGGTGATGAAGGGGTGTTCTACAGGTTGGCCGCCAATTCATGTTAGGGTCAGAAGGTCCGCTACTAGTAATCAGAATAAGCATTGGCTTAGTGGTCGAAACATTATTCCTCGTTGTTTAGAAGTGTGGAGAGCGGGGATGATAGCTAAGGTTAAGATAGATAGAACTAGGGCTAAAACTCCTCCTAGCTTATTGGGAATAGATCGGAGGATTGCGTATGCAAATAGGAAATATCATTCGGGCTTGATGTGGGGAGGGGTGTTTAGAGGGTTGGCGGGGGTATAGTTATCGGGGTCTCCTAATAGGTCTGGTGAGAATAGGACGAGTAGCATGAGTATTAGGATTAGTACTAGGAGGCCCAGGATATCTTTGATTGTGTAGTATGGGTGAAATGGGATTTTGTCTGAGTCGGATACCACTCCTGAGGGGTTATTGGATCCTGTCTCATGAAGGAATAGGAGATGGACTGCTGCTAGGGCTGAGATGATGAATGGAAGGATGAAGTGGAAGGCAAAGAATCGTGTTAGGGTGGCTTTGTCTACTGAGAAGCCTCCTCAGATCCACTCTACTAGATTGGTTCCAATATATGGGATTGCCGATAGGAGGTTGGTGATTACGGTTGCCCCTCAAAAGGATATTTGGCCCCATGGTAGGACATATCCTATGAAAGCTGTAGCTATGACTGTGAATAATAGTACGATTCCAATATTTCATGTTTCTGAGAAAGTGTAGGAGCCGTAGTATATTCCTCGTCCTACGTGTATGTATAGGCAGATAAAGAATATGGAGGCTCCATTGGCGTGTAAATATCGGATGATTCAGCCGTAATTTACGTCGCGGCAGATATGGGTGACTGATGAGAAAGCGGTTATTGTATCTGACGTGTAGTGTATGGCTAGGAAGAGACCAGTAAGAATTTGTAGGATTAAACACACTCCTAGTAGGGAACCAAAGTTCCATCATGCTGAGATATTGGATGGAGCAGGAAGATCAATGAATGAGTGGTTGATGATCTTGATAAGGGGGTGAGATTTTCGAATGTTGGTCATTAAGTTCTTATAGTTGAAATACAACGATGGTTTTTCATATCATTAGTCATGGTTAGATTCCATGTAAGAATTATGATAACATACATTGTATTTATTTTAAGTACAATCTTTGTGGTGAGCTTTGTGAGTTTTTCTTCAAAGCCTTCTCCTATTTATGGTGGGTTTGGTTTGATTGTGGCTGGTGGTATTGGTTGTGGTATTGTATTGAATTTTGGGGGATCATTTTTAGGTTTAATGGTTTTTTTAATTTATTTGGGGGGTATGCTTGTGGTGTTTGGGTATACTACAGCTATGGCTACTGAGCCTTACCCTGAGGCATGGACGTCTAATAAGGCTGTATTGGGTGCATTTATTACAGGGGTGCTAGCGGAGTTGTTAACTGCTTGCTATATTTTAAAAGAAGATGAAGTCGAGGTTGTGTTTAAGTTTAATGGTGCAGGTGATTGAGTGATTTATGATACGGGTGATTCGGGGTTTTTTAGTGAGGAGGCCATGGGGATTGCAGCACTGTATAGTTATGGAACATGGTTGGTGGTTGTTACTGGTTGGTCCTTGCTTATTGGTGTGTTGGTGATTATAGAGGTTACTCGTGGAAACTAAGTAGGAGTAAGCTAAGGGCTAAGGTGATTATGAAGGATAAGAAGTAAAGCTTAACTAGTCCTTTCTGATTAGATACGATGGTTGATATTTTTATTTGGAAGTGGGAGATGGATTTTGGTAATACATTTTCTAGCCAGATTATATCTAATAGTATCGATGCGGATTTTTGGCTTATAGTTAAGCTTATTGTTGATGGGAGGCGGTGTATTACGATTGGAAAGTACCCTAGGAGGTTGGAAAACTTAAAGAGGTCTGAGGGATGTTTAAATTTTAAGTTTTTAGCCGCGAGGTTAAGTTCTAATGCTAGGATGAAGCCTGTAATGGTTGCAGCAAGGGCGGTCAGCTTTAGATAGTGGGGTATAGTTATTTGTGGGATGGTTGTCGGGGGAATGTTGTGGGAGATCAGGTATCCTGCAAAAATGCTTCCAATTAAGAGACGTTTGATGGAGTTGATAAGGTGGGGGTTATTTTCATTGATTGGACTTAGGGAGTTAAATCGGGGTTGTCCTAGGAGTGCGAAGAATATGATTCGAGTACTGTAGGCGGCTGTGAGAGATGTAGCGATGAGAGTGACCAATAGGGCTCAGGCGTTGGTATACGACGTGTTGGCTGTCTCGATGATTAGGTCCTTGGAGTAAAAGCCTGTTAGAAAAGGTATGCCTGTTAATGCGAGACTTCCGATGATGAGGGAGGTGGTGGTGAAGGGTATTGGCTTGTATAGTCCGCCTATTTTTCGAATGTCTTGTTCATCATTTAAGCTGTGGATAATTGATCCAGAGCACATGAATAATATTGCTTTGAAAAATGCGTGCGTACAGATGTGCAGGAATGCAAGGTAGGGTTGGTTGATTCCGATGGTAACGATTATTAGGCCTAATTGGCTTGAAGTTGAGAAGGCAACGATTTTTTTAATGTCATTTTGTGTGAGGGCACAGATGGCTGTGAATAAGGTTGTGATGGCTCCTAGGCATAGGGTAAGGGTTTGTGTGGTTTTATTTTGTTCTATGAGCGGGTAGAAGCGGATTAATAGAAAGACTCCGGCTACAACTATTGTACTTGAGTGGAGTAGGGCAGAAACGGGGGTTGGACCCTCTATGGCTGATGGTAGTCATGGGTGTAGGCCAAATTGGGCAGACTTACCCGTGGCTGCTAAGAGAAGCCCTAGTAGTGGGATATTTAGGTTTTCATGCTGGGTGATAAAGATTTGTTGAAAGTCTCATGCATTTATATTGGTGAGAAATCATGCTATGGCTGTGATAAACCCCACGTCTCCGATGCGGTTGTAGAGAATTGCCTGCAGGGCAGCAGTGTTTGCGTCTGCTCGACCATATCACCATCCGATTAGCAGGAAGGATATGATTCCTACCCCCTCTCAGCCAATAAACAGTTGGAATAGGTTATTGGCAGTTACTAGGATTATTATGGTGATTAGAAATATGAGGAGATACTTGAAGAATCGGTTAATATAGGGGTCTGTGTGTATGTATCATATTGAGAACTCTATAATTGATCATGTAACGAAAAGTGCTACAGGGATGAAGATGATTGAGAAATAGTCTAGTTTAAAACTTAGTGACAATTTAAGGGTTTGGATTGATAATCAGTGTCAGTTTGAGATAATTGTTTCCTGTCCGGAAGAAATAAATACTATAGCCGGAATTATGCTGATGGTAAAGGCATAAGAGATTGTAGTTTTTACATAGTGAGGGTACAGGTTGTTTTTGTATAGTTGAGTGTTGGATGTAATGATGGGTAGGAGTAGAATGAATATTGCAGTGAGTATAAAAGAGGTAAATAGGTTTATTACTTTTATTTGGAGTTGCACCAATTTTTTGGCTCCTAAGGCCAATGGATTACTTCTATCCTATAAAAGTTGAAAAAGCCACGCTTTTATACGTGGGGGCATGAATTAGCAGTTCTCGCATACTTTTTCGGTAAATAGGAAGATTTGCACTTCTATTGTTAGATCCACAATCTAATGTTTTTGTTAAACTATATTTACAATAAATAGGACCCAGTACGATTTTGGGGTTGAGGGATAAGAGGAGGAGTGGGAGCAAGTGAAGGGCTATTAGGGCGTTTTCTCGTGTAAATGATGGGTTAATGTTTTTAATATGATGTGGGTACTTACCTCGTTGGGTTGTGATAAGTATATAGAGGGTATATAAGGCTGTGATGATAATATTTGTGCCTATGAGAGTGATAGTTAAGTTAGATCATGAGAAGGAGGCTACTACTACAAATAGTTCCCCAATTAGGTTGATGGTAGGAGGCAGAGCTAGGTTCGCGAGACTGGCTAGTAGTCATCAGGCAGCTATTAGAGGAAGGATGGTTTGTAGGCCTCGTGCTAGGATTATTGTTCGGCTGTGGACTCGTTCGTAGTTTGAGTTTGCAAGGCAAAATAATATTGAGGAAGTTAGTCCGTGGGCGATTATAAGGGCTGTAGCTCCTGTGTAACTTCAGGGTGTTTGGATTAGCACAGCTACAATTACTAGGGCTATGTGGCTTACTGATGAGTATGCGATTAAGGACTTTAGGTCTGTCTGGCGTAGACAGATAGAACTTGTTATAACTATTCCTCATAGGGACAACATTATGAAGGGGTATGCTATTTGGTTTGTTGTGGGGTTAAGTAGAATTGTAATACGCATCATTCCATATCCCCCTAGTTTTAATAGTACGGCAGCAAGTACCATTGAGCCGGCAATGGGGGCTTCAACATGTGCTTTTGGCAGTCACAGGTGGAGTCCGTATAGGGGTATTTTTACTATGAATGCTATTATGCATGCTAGTCAGAGAAGGATATTAGATCAGGTGGCTGAGATCGGTTTGGCTCAGTACTGAATGATTAGGAAATTTAAAGTCCCTGTTGTGTTTTGAATATATAGTAGTGCGACCAGGAGGGGCAGTGAGCCCAGCAGGGTGTAGAATAAAAAATATAGGCCGGCGTTTAGTCGCTCCGTCTGGTTACCCCACCGAGTAATAATGATAAGGGTGGGGATTAGTGTGGCTTCAAATAGAATGTAAAATATAATTAGTTCTGTAGCGGTAAATGTTATGATTAAAAGAAGTTGCAAAACGATAAGTGTTGTGATATATAGTTTTTTTCGGGCCAAGGTCTCTTTTGACAGGTGTGATTGACTAGCCATAAGCATTAGTGGCAGGAGTCATGTTGTTAGTACTAGTAGAGGTGCGGAGAGTGAGTCTGAGAAGAATAGTAATGAGAGGTTTAGGCTGTTATCGCCTAGTTGGTTTAAATAGGAGAGGCTAATAAGGCTGATCAGGAGACTGTAGGTAGTCGAGTTAATTCAGATTATATTGGGCTTTGATAGTCATGTTATTGGTATGAGTATAATAGTGGGGATAATAATTTTTAGCATTGTAGGAGATTTAGGTTTTGTACATAGTCGGTACCATATGTATTTGAGACCATTACTAGTAGGGATAAGCCCAGTGCCGCCTCGCAGGCTGCAAATACTAGCAGGATAATAGGAGTCATGCTAGCTAGTGTAAAATGATTATTTAGAATTGCCATGGTTATCATAACAAATAGGGATAATATTATGCCTTCTAGGCATAGGAGGGAGGATATTAAGTGGGACCGATACATTAATAGTCCCATAAGTGATATGATGAAGGCCAGGAATATATTAACATAGACTATGGACATTTGATAATTATAGGGTGAGCTACAATCTAATGAGTCGAAATCATTTGTTTTAGTTTAAACTAATTATCATATTCAGTTCACTCTAGTCCTTTTTGGGTTCATTCGTAGGCCAGGCTTGCGGCTAATAGAGAGATTAGTAGGAGAGCTATGATAAGTATGGTTGATAGTTTATTTGTTTGTGAGGCTCAAGGAAGGGGAAGTAGTAGTGCAATTTCTAGGTCAAATAGCAAGAATGTAATGGCTACTAAGAAAAATTTCATAGAAAAGGGCAGGCGGGCGGATCCTATGGGGTCAAATCCACATTCGTAGGGACTTGCTTTTTCTGCATAGGTATTTAGTTGGGGTAGTCAGAATGCAATAAATACGAGTAGCATGGATAGAAGTGTATTAGTGAGCAGGGCGAGTATTACGTTTATTATTCCCCTTCGGACTATACCGAAACTGGTTGATTGGAAGTCAACTGTACTTGTTAATACTAAGGGAATAGGATCCTCATCAATAAATAGAAACGTATAGGAACAGTCAAACCACGTCTACGAAGTGCCAATATCAGGCAGCGGCTTCAAATCCAAAGTGGTGGCTCGATGTGAAGTGATATTTTAGTTGGCGCAAGAAGCATACAATTAGGAAAGTAGAGCCGATAATTACGTGTAATCCGTGGAATCCTGTAGCTATGAAGAAGGTGGATCCGTAGACTCCATCTGAGATTGTAAACGGTGTTTCGTAATATTCGGAGGCTTGGAGGAGAGTGAAGTAGACTCCCAGGGAGATTGTAATAAATAGTGCCTGGAGTATGTGTTTTCGACTCCCTTCCATTAAACTATGGTGAGCTCAAGTGATTGACACTCCGGAAGCTAAAAGTACGGAGGTGTTGAGTAGTGGAACTTCTAGGGGGTTTAGGGGAATAATACCTGTTGGTGGCCAGCATCCTCCTAATTCGGGAGTTGGGGCCAGACTCGAGTGATAGAAGGCCCAGAAAAAGCCTGCGAAGAAGAATACTTCCGAGATGATAAAAAGAATTATTCCGTAGCGGAGACCCTTTTGAACGATGGGTGTGTGGTGACCTTGAAATGTGCTTTCCCGGATAATATCACGTCACCATTGATATATAGTCAGCAGATTGGTGGTTATTCCTAGAGTTAGTAGCAGTGTTGAGTTATAGTGGAATCATATAGCCAGGCCTGAAGTTATCAGTAGGGCCGAAAGGGCTCCCGTAAGTGGCCATGGACTGGGGTTAACTATGTGATATGCGTGGGTTTGATGGGTCATTAAGTGTTGTCATGTAAATACAGGCTTACAAGTAGGGTAAAGACATAAGCTTGGATTAGGGCTACAGCGAATTCAAGGACTGTCAGTAGGATAAGGATAATAAAGGTAATTAGAGCAATAGAGGTACTAATGTTTATTAGGGCCAGAGCAGCTCCTCCGATTAAGTGCATTAATAAGTGGCCCGCAGTAATGTTGGCTGTAAGTCGTACGGCCAGAGCCACGGGTTGGATGAAAAGGCTAATAGTTTCAATAACTACAAGCATGGGGATCAGGGGGATCGGTGTCCCTTGTGGTAGAAAGTGGGCTAGGGATGCTTTAGTTTTGTGGCGAAACCCAGTAATTACGGTGCCGGCTCATAGGGGAATAGCTATTCCTAAGTTTATTGATAATTGGGTAGTTGGGGTAAATGAGTGGGGCAGTAGGCCCAACAGGTTTGTTGATCCAATGAATAGAATGAGAGATATGAGTATTAGAGCCCAAGTTTGCCCTTTGTGGTTGTGAATGGCTAGTATTTGTTTTGATGTTAATTGTACTAATCACTGTTGGAGTGAGATTAGACGATTGTTAATTAGTCGACTGGGCGAGGGGAATAGAATACTGGGGAATATAATAATTAGTATGACAATGGGCAGTCCTATTATTGTTGGGGTAGTGAAAGAGGTGAATAGATTTTCGTTCATTTTTTTTCTCAAGGATTAAGTTGTTTTAGTGCAGCTATAGATTTGGGCTCTGGGCTTGATGGATACAGGTGTTTTGAGATTTTTAGTTGAAATATAATAAATAGTGTTATAATTATTGAAACAATAGTAATAAATCAGGTTGATGTATC
Source organism: Panthera onca (assembly GCF_046562875.1). NCBI lineage: Eukaryota > Metazoa > Chordata > Mammalia > Carnivora > Felidae > Panthera > Panthera onca. Next base: position 8,783 of record NW_027675852.1, read on the forward strand.
TAACTGTGGCATGTCATTAAGGGGAGATTTAAACTCCCAGTTTTTAACTTAAAAGGTTAACGCTAGTTTAGCTTCTTAATGAATTTACAGTACAGACGCGGATCATTTTTCAAAGTACGATAGTGGGACTAATTCAAGGACAATGGGTATAAAACTATGGTTTGAGCCACAGATTTCTGAGCATTGACCATAATATAGTCCAGGTCGTGTGCCCATTAGGGTTGTTTGGTTTAGTCGGCCTGGAATGGCGTCAGTTTTTAGGCCCAGGGATGGGACGGCTCATGAGTGTAATACGTCTTCTGATGAGATTAACATGCGAATGGTCATCTCTATTGGCAGCACTGCTCGGTTATCAACTTCTAATAGTCGTAGTTCTCCGGGTTTTAGCTCTTGAGTGGGGATCATGTAGGAGTCAAAGCTTAGGTCTTCATAGTCAGTGTATTCATAGCTTCAATATCATTGATGTCCTATGGTCTTTACAGTAAGAGAGGGGTCATTAATCTCATCTATTATATAGAGAATTCGCAGGGAGGGCAGGGCAATGAGAATTAAGATAATAGCCGGTAGGATAGTTCAGACGGTTTCTACTTCTTGGGCATCTATTGTGCTTGTGTGCGTGAGTTTGGTTGTCAGTATTAGTGAGATGATATATAGAACTAGGGAGCTGATTAGGAATACAATTATTAGTGTGTGATCATGGAAGTGTAAGAGTTCTTCTATAATGGGAGATGTAGCGTCTTGGAGACCTAGTTGAAAGGGGTATGCCATGGAAGTACATAGGGCTTAAACCTATAATTTAACCTTGACAAAGTTATGTAATTGTTTTACTAATACTTCTTGATTGAGAAAGACATAGTGGTTATGGTATTGGCTTGAAACCAGTCTGAGGGGGTTCGATTCCTTCCTTTCTTATTTTAGCAGCACATAGGTTGGCTCTTCAAATGTGTGATACGGAGGAGGGCATCCATGTAGCCATTCAAGGTTAGTTGTGGTTAGTTCCACTGTAGCCACTTCTCGCTTTGATGCAAAAGCTTCTCACACTATAAAAACTATTAGTATTACTGCTGTTAGTGAAATAAAAGAGCCTATTGATGAGACTGTGTTTCAAGTTGTGTATGCGTCTGGATAGTCAGAATAACGTCGGGGCATTCCGGACAGGCCTAGAAAATGCTGAGGGAAAAACGTTATATTGACGCCTACAAACATAATCGTAAAATGAATTTTTGCCCAAGTGTCATCAAGAGTGTATCCTGAGAATAGGGGGAATCAATGAACGAAACCCCCTATGATAGCAAATACTGCTCCTATTGACAATACGTAGTGGAAGTGGGCTACTACGTAGTATGTGTCGTGAAGGACAATATCTAATGAGGAATTTGCCAGTACAATTCCTGTTAAGCCCCCTACGGTAAATAGGAAAATGAATCCCAGGGCTCATAGCATGGCGGGGGACCATTTGATATTACCCCCATGAAGAGTAGCCAGTCAGCTAAATACTTTTACCCCAGTGGGAATAGCAATAATTATAGTAGCTGATGTAAAGTATGCTCGTGTGTCCACGTCTATCCCTACAGTGAACATGTGATGGGCTCATACAATAAAGCCCAGAAAGCCAATTGATATTATAGCTCAAACCATTCCCATATAGCCAAAAGGTTCCTTTTTACCTGAGTAATAGGTGACAATATGTGAAATTATTCCAAACCCGGGTAAAATTAAAATGTAGACTTCTGGGTGACCGAAAAATCAGAATAGGTGTTGATATAAGATAGGATCCCCTCCTCCGGCGGGGTCAAAAAATGTGGTGTTTAGATTTCGATCTGTCAGTAGTATAGTGATGCCTGCTGCTAAAACTGGCAGTGATAGAAGTAGTAATACAGCAGTGATTAAAACCGATCAGACAAACAGGGGTGTTTGATATTGGGATATAGCAGGGGGTTTTATATTGATAATAGTAGTAATAAAATTAATAGCACCTAAGATTGAGGAGACACCTGCCAGGTGCAGTGAAAAAATAGTTAGATCTACGGATGCTCCTGCATGAGCTAGGTTACCGGCTAGAGGTGGGTATACTGTCCACCCAGTCCCTGCTCCAGCCTCTACCATAGATGATGCGAGCAAAAGTAGGAAAGATGGAGGGAGGAGTCAGAAGCTCATATTATTCATTCGAGGGAATGCTATGTCGGGAGCCCCAATCATTAATGGGACTAATCAGTTTCCGAATCCTCCAATCATGATAGGCATCACTATGAAGAAGATTATTACAAAAGCATGGGCGGTGACGACTACATTATAAATCTGGTCGTCCCCTAATAGTGTGCCAGGTTGACCTAGCTCAGCTCGGATTAAGAGACTGAGAGCAGTCCCCACCATACCAGCCCAGGCGCCAAATAGAAGGTAGAGAGTTCCAATATCTTTGTGATTGGTTGAAAATAGTCAGCGGTTTATGAACATAGGTAAAATGGCTGAGTAAGCATTAGACTGTAAATCTAAAGACAGAGGTTCAGTCCTCTTTTTACCAAGTCCTGCAGTGAGTGTCATATTGAATTGCAAATTCAAAGAAGCAGCTTGAGGCTGCCGGGGCTTCTCCCGCCTTTTTTTTCCAGACGGCGGGAGAAGTAGATTGAAGCCAGTTGATTAGGGTATTTAGCTGTTAACTAAAATTTCGTGGGGTTGGGGCCCACCAATCTAGTAAGGGCTTAGCTTAATTAAAGTGTTTGATTTGCAATCAATTGATGTGAGATAGACTCTTGCAGTCCTTAAGGGTTAGTTGGTATGCAGAAGTTAAGTCTGCTAGGGCTTACTTAGAGCTTTGAAGGCTCTTGGTCTAATTTAACCTAAACTTCTAATCTAGGATGGATAGTATTGGTGCGAGTGGTAGCAGTATGGTAGATATTACAATTAAGGGGGGTAAGAAGATTATTTTTTTTGTGCATTCGAATCGTCATTTTATCTTTATGCAGTTGTTTGAGGGAAATATAGTTAGTGTAGTAGCATATGTTAGTCGTATATAGAAGTACAGGTTAAGTAGGGCGGTTATAGCCAGCAGTGTGGGTATTATAATTATTTCGTTTTTAGTTAGTTCTTGAATGATTATCCATTTTGGGATGAAGCCGGAGAGTGGAGGGAGGCCGCCTAGAGATATTATTAGTACTAGGATAAATGAAGTGATTAGAGGTGCTTTATTTCATGTCTGTGATAGGGATGATGTTGTTGTGGTGGAGTTATATATGAATAGTATGAAGGTGGTTAGTGTTATAATAATGTAGATGGTCAGGTTTAAAATTATTATTGTGGGGCTATATATTATGATGGCTGCTATCCAGCCTATGTGGGCAATTGAGGAGTATGCTATGATTTTTCGTAGCTGGGTTTGGTTAAGTCCTCCTCAGCCTCCGACTATAACTGATATAATGGCTATTGTTAAGAGTAGGTTGGGGTTAATGGTGGGTGAGATTTGGTATAGGATTGATAGTGGGGCGATTTTTTGTCATGTGAGTAGGACTAAGCCTGAGGATATGGAGATTCCCTGTGTGACTTCGGGCACTCAGAAGTGGAATGGGGCTAGTCCTAGTTTTATTGCTAGGGCGGTTGTTATTACAGTAGATGCTATGGGGTTGAGATCTTTTGATACAGTTCATTGTCCTGAGTGCAGTAGGTTGATGATGATTCCTATTATTAGGAGTATTGAAGCGGTTGCTTGTGTTAGGAAGTATTTTGTGGCTGCTTCTGTGGTTCGTGGGTTATATTTTTTTATGAGGATGGGAATGATGGCCAATAGGTTTATTTCGAAGCCGATTCAGACCATAAGTCAATGGGATGCTGTTATTACGATTATAGTTCCTGAGATAACGGTTGATATAATGATAATAAGAATAGGGGGTTTGATTAGTATGGGAAGGGTATAAACCAACATTTTCGGGGTATGGGCCCGATAGCTTATTTAGCTGACCTTACTTTAGAATGTGGTGTAGTACTGGTAGCACGAAGATTTTTGGATTCTTAGGATTAGGTTCGATTCCTATAATTCTAGAAATAAGAGGATTTGGACCTCTATGTTTTACTCTATCAAAGTAACTCTTTTGTCAGACATATTTCTTATGTTTGAGGCGGAATGCTTGCTGTGATGATGGGCAGGGAGACGTGTCATATGCATAAGGCTAGGGTAAGGGGTAGAAAGCTTTTTCATAGGAGGTGTATTAATTGGTCGTATCGGAATCGTGGGTAAGATGCTCGGATTCATAGGAAGGTGGTTGTTAGAATCAGGGTTTTTATAGTGAAGTTGGTGGTATATAGTTCTGGTATATAGGGGCTGTGAAATGCTCCGAAGAATAGGATTGTTGTGAGGATATTTATTATGATGATGTTGGCGTATTCTGCTAGAAAAAACAGGGCAAAGGGACCTGCTGCGTATTCTACGTTAAATCCGGAAACGAGTTCTGATTCCCCCTCTGTGAGGTCAAACGGGGCTCGGTTGGTTTCTGCTAGTGTAGAAATGAATCATATTATGGCCAGGGGTCATGCAGGGATAACAAGTCAGATAAATTCTTGAGTGGTAATTAGTGTGGCTAATGTGAAGGATCCGTTTATTAGTAGTACTGATAAGAGGATGATGGCTAGTGTGACTTCATATGAGATTGTTTGGGCTACAGCTCGTAGGGCTCCAATTAGGGCGTATTTTGAGTTTGAGGCCCATCCGGATCATAGAATGGAGTAGACGGCCAGGCTGGATATGGCTAGTATAAATAGTACTCCTAGGTTTATGTTAATGAGTGGGTATGGTATGGGCAGCGGGATTCATATAGTTAGGGCTAGTGTAAGGGCTAGGATGGGTGCTATAATGAATATGAATGTGGAAGATGTGAGGGGTCGGAGGGGCTCTTTAGTGAAGAGTTTCATGGCGTCTGCAATGGGTTGGAGTAGGCCGTATGGTCCTACGACGTTTGGTCCTTTGCGGAGTTGTATGTAACCCAGTACTTTACGTTCAACTAGGGTTAGGAAGGCTACGGCGAGGAGAATAGGGATAGTTAGTGAGAGGATGTTGACTATGAACATGTTGTTAGGGAGAGGAGTTGAACCTCTGATGATAAAAGCTTAAGTTTTATGCAATTGCCGGGCTCTGCCACCCTAACAAACCCGAGCTCTACGGGTGATATGTTTGGATAAACTGTCTAGATTGAGATTATATCATCTATTTGGTTAAAGGCGCTTTAGCAAAGTGGGCCCTATTTCTCTTGTCCTTTCGTACTGGGAGAAATTATTTAATAGATAGAAACCGACCTGGATTACTCCGGTCTGAACTCAGATCACGTAGGACTTTAATCGTTGAACAAACGAACCTTTGATAGCTGCTGCACCATCGGGATGTCCTGATCCAACATCGAGGTCGTAAACCCTATTGTCGATATGGACTCTAAAATAGGATTGCGCTGTTATCCCTAGGGTAACTTGTTCCGTTGATCAAGTTTTTGGATCAATAAGTGATGTAGTACTTTCGACTAGTTAGTCTAGATTTAAATCACTCGGAGGTTGTTTTATTCTCCGAGGTCACCCCAACCTAAATTGTCGGCCCATGGTAGAGGTATGTTATCCCTGTCGGTTGATTATCAAGATCTCTTTGGGTCGGTTAATTAAAGCTCCATAGGGTCTTCTCGTCTTATTGTCATATTCCCGCCTCTTCACGGGAAGGTCAATTTCACGGATTGGAAGTAAGAGACAGTAAAGCCCTCGTGTGGCCATTCATACAAGTCCCTATTTAAGGAACAAATGATTATGCTACCTTTGCACGGTCAGGATACCGCGGCCGTTTAACTGATGTCACTGGGCAGGCAGTGCCTCTAATACTGGAAATGCTAGAGGTGATGTTTTTGGTAAACAGGCGGGGCTTGTGTTTGCCGAGTTCCTTTTACTTCTTTTAATCTTTCCTTGAGTTGCATGCCTGTGTTGGGTTAACAATTAGCTTGATATGTTTGCTTGTAGTTAGGTTGTATTTATCTTGTTGTTAACTATCAGTGGTTATCCGTTCTGATATAAGCTTATGCACGGGAGAAATATTTCTTGTTACTCATATTAGCATTATTGCTTCTATTATTAAATAGATTAGCCCAGTTTTAAATTAGGAGTTGGTTGCGTTTTTTGACATTGAGATGTTCTGATTGTTGAGCTTGAACGCTTTCTTAATTGGTGGCTGCTTTTAGGCCAACTATGGTTTGTGTTTATGCTTACTCTCTAATTAAGGCTGTATCCTAATTCTAAAAAGCTGTACCTTTTTAGACTATATTTTAAACTTACATTGGAATTTCAGGGTTTTGAGGTAAGTTTAAAGTTGAACTAAGATTCTGTTCTGGGCAACCAGCTATCACCAGGCTCGTTAGGCTTTTCACCTCTACCCACAAATCTTCTCACTATTTTGCGACATAGATGAGTTCATCCTGTAATAGATTGTTCATGGGTAGCTCGTCTGGTTTCGGGGGGCCTAGCTGAAGTTCTCTTTGTTAGGTTATTCTAGCTAATTCATTATGCAAAAGGTACAAGGGGTAATCTTTGCTGTATAGTGCTTTTAGTTTTTTCTTTCATCTTTCCCTTGCGGTACTTTCTCTATAGCGCCAAGTTAAATTTCTATCTCCTATACTTTTATGGGGCAACTAAATGTTTTATTTTACTTTCTGATGTTAATTGCGTTTGTAGATGATTGGGCTAGCTTTGGCTCAAGATGGTCAGTTTAATATGAAATCTTCTGGGTGTAAGCCAGATGCTTTGTTTAAGCTACATCTTGTCATCCAAGCACACTTTCCAGTATGCTTACCTTGTTACGACTTGTCTCCTCTTGTGGATGTAATGGTTTGAATAGGTTTCTTCAGGGTTTGACCACTTGAGGAGGGTGACGGGCGGTGTGTGCGTGCTTCATGGCCCAATTCAATTGAGCTCTCTATTCTCAAATTTACTACTAAATCCTCCTTGAATTCTTAATTTCATAAGGATTTTCGTGGATGTTCTAGTTGTAGAAAATGTAGCCCATTGCTTCCCATCTCATGGGCTACACCTTGACCTAACTTTTTTGTGTCAAGATACTTGTGCTTACTTTTCTTCCTTTTTAGGGTTTGCTGAAGATGGCGGTATATAGGCTGAATTAGCAAGAGATGGTGAGGTTTATCGGGGTTTATCGATTATAGAACAGGCTCCTCTAGAGGGATATAAAGCACCGCCAAGTCCTTTGAGTTTTAAGCTGTTGCTAGTAGTTCTCTGGCGGATAGTTTTGTTTGAGCTAACTATCTAGGTTTAGGGCTAAGCATAGTGGGGTATCTAATCCCAGTTTGGATCTTAGCTATCGTGTGGTCGGAAATATTAAAGTTACTTTCGTGCTGTATTTTTATGTTAACTGCAGCTTTTTACAGCCTAGTTAAGGTTTAACTTTAGTATGCTTCTCTTCTGTAACACGCTTTACGCCGTAGGTCCATTGGTTTGGGTTAATCGTATGACCGCGGTGGCTGGCACGAAATTTACCAACCCTAATTTAATATAACTTAGTCGAACTTTCATTCATAGCTTAATTTTTATCACTGCTGTATCCCGTGGGGGTGTGGCTGAGCAAGGTGTTATGAGCTACAATGGTTGTGTGCTTGATACCAGCTCCTTTGAATCACTGGGTGACTTAGAGGGCATTTTCACCGGGATGCGGAGGCTTGCATGTGTAATTTTATTAATAACTAATGGAAAGGCTAGGACCAAACCTCTATGTTTATGGAGTCTGGCGACTCATCCAGGCATTTTCAGTGCCTTGCTTTGTGTTTTTAAGCTACATGAACCAAGATATAGGATTGTTGGGTGTGTAAATATTGTTCAATAGGGACGAGTTAGAGATCGGGTTGGCGTATCTATAGATACTGCGAACAAAGTTATGATTTAGTATTAATAATTGGTAATAATGGGGTTGGTAAAGTTTGTAAACGTTAACTCTTAAGCTCTATGCTTAGATACGGTTTAGTCTTGTTTTTGGGGTTTGGCAAGACAGAAATAAACACGTATTGTAACAAATAGGGTTAACGGGGGGTAAGGGGGGTTTGTTTAAGCTAATTATTTACTAAAATCAAAAAAGTTTGCATGTGTATACGTGTATACGTGTATACGTGTATACGTGTATACGTGTATACGTGTGTACGTGTGTACGTGTGTACGTGTGTACGTGTGTACGTGTGTACGTGTGTACGTGTGTACGTGTGTACGTGTGTACGTGTGTACGTGTGTACGTGTGTACGTGTGTACGTGTGTACGTGTGTACGTGTGTACGTGTGTACGTGTGTACGTGTACGCGTATACGTGTATACGTGTATACGTGTATACGTGTGTACGTGTACGTGTATACGTGTATACGTGTGTACGTGTGTACGTGTACGTGTATACGTGTGTACGTGTGTACGTGTACGTGTATACGTGTGTACGTGTGTACGTGTACGCGTATACGTGTGTACGTGTGTACGTGTACGTGTATACGTGTGTACGTGTGTACGTGTACGCGTATACGTGGGTGCGCGCATGCCGTGTCCTGTGGAACAATAGGGATTTAAGTATATGTCCTGCGACCATTGACTGAATAACACCTTGCTTGTTGTACGTGTGGAACCCCCGCATAGAGAATAAGCCCAGCTACATTATATTTGACTGAGTCAGGACCTTTAGGTCATAGCTGAGTCATAGCAAGTTCGACCCCCTAAAAATTAAAAATACCAAATGCATGACACCACAGTTATGTGTGATCATGGGCTGATTAGTCATTAACCCATCGAGATGTCCCATTTGAGAGAGTTGAAGGATTGGATTTAAGAACGTCATGGCCCTGAAGTAAGAACCAGATGCCAGGTATAGTTCCATTATAGACACCCCCACGTTGAAATGGGCCCGGAGCGAGAAGAGGTACACGCTCAAGCAAGGGTTGCTGGTTTCTCGAGGCCAGGTGATTAAGCTCTTTCGGACAGTTGAGGTCCATAAGAGACTGTTGGAAATCATGAATATGCACGATTAAGCACTATTATGTCTTATGTAATATATATAAACTACTGTACATGCTTAATATTCATGGGGACAAGCAGTTAATGCACGATATACATAGTATGTCTTATGTAATATATATAAACTACTGTACATGCTTAATATTCATGGGGACAAGCAGTTAATGCACGATATACATAGTATGTCTTATGTAATATATATAAACTACTGTACATGCTTAATATTCATGGGGACAAGCAGTTAATGCACGATATACATAGTATGTCTTATGTAATATATATAAACTACTGTACATGCTTAATATTCATGGGGCGAGTGGTTGGTGCATGATATGCATGAGGAAAAGGTCAGTTGGTTATCTTACTTGCGAGTTTGTATTGTAAGAATTGAGAGTTTTCACTTGCTTTATTGCGGAAAGATGAGGACATACTGGGCAAGCACAGTATGAGTATATGCAATATATGAATTATGGAAGTTATGGGGTTGCTTTTTGGTATTAGCAAGGAATAGTTTAAGAAAGAATTTCAGCTTTGGGTGCTGATGGTGGGGCTGTTGCTTCTTCCTTGAAGTCTTAGGGAGGGTGCATATTCTCCTTTTTTGGTTTACAAGACCAAGGTATTGTATATACTACAAAGACTCTTCATTTAAGGAGGCGATTTTCAATAATGCCTGAGATAGGTATTAGGATTAGAAGGATAGAGAAGTATAGGATGGAGGCCAGTTGGCC